>NW_019416645.1:89501-201413 GCF_000390285.2 Anoplophora glabripennis
TGTTTTCGTAGTAGCTGTAGTCGCCCAGGTGCATCGAGTGTACGAAGTGGTCGGTTATATGTCAAATACTAACCTGGCGAGCTTGAACCTGAACTTGGCAACGCTGTTCCTTTAGCCGACAACTGTTCGTGACATTACGTTACAAAATTTTCCGAGCATCCGGGCATCGGCAGGGCAGCCCTCGTAGCGGGAGTTATGGGTTGATTTCCTTCATTTTTAAAAGTCGAGTAAAAAATTTTTTTTTCCGATTTTCTGTCTTTATTAAGCTTTCCGAATACGTGGTTAAAATTAATGACATTATGACTGAATCACCCTGTATTTAGGTTCCTTTATATAAACACTATATGTATCTATTTATATATTTATGTGAAAAGATTTCTCTTATCAGTTTAGACGTTTTAGATTTAATTTAAGGAAGGAATGTGGAAACATAGTCACTAGCTTTTAATATATTTTTTATGGAATTTGAAACACCTACTTGCTCATGACAAATGTATATATTAGTTTTAGTCGTACAAATATAGGTATTGACGTTTTTTATTTTTTGTTTTGTACAAACATCTTTTCAAGTAAGTAATTTCAATTTACTTTTAATATAATATAAGGAACTGTATGTAGTGAGGAGAAGAGATTGGTCTTTGTAATATATTTTTTATAATAAATATTATACTCATTGGAATATGTTTATGTGTTTACTGTACAACCAGTATATACATATACTGGTTGAAATCAAGAAATCCAAATGCAGTACAATTAACAGTTTATACACGGTGCAGCTAATGTATTCAGTGTTGCCTAACCATAATACATCCATACTTTATTTACATCAGAATAGGAATACATTTTACATAGTACAGTAGGCCTGTGCGATTCGCGGAATAACAAATCGATTTTCAATTTGTCAAAAAAATCGATTCGTATCGCTTAATCGAATTGTATAATTGTATTTGAATCGAACCGAATCGATTAATTCTGTGCAATAAATCTATATATCGATTCGAATTATTTGTATTTTTTTTTAATAGATCCAAATTGAAATATTGTATGGCTGATCAACTAAATTGAATCGGGTTGAGTTAAAATATATTTGAATGAATGAGGCGTGGAAAATAATATATATTGATTCGATTCGATTTGCATTTTTGAATCAAACAAGATAGGAGATGAAGGAATATTTAATTGTAATAAAGCAATAAAACATCAATGTGTTTGTTACCAAACATATAGGCAAATAAATAGACACCTAACTTAGGTATTTGGTAGGTAGTGCAATTAGAAACAACAGTGATTTAAACTTATGACAGTAAGTTTATTTTACTGTCAAAAGTTTAAAACAATCGCTAACTCACTAATTTTTAAGTTAACATTAGCCGGAGAAAGAAACCTATTTATTCTTTTTGATAATTATTCACAGGCAAATAAAAAGTTATTAGACATTTAGATAGAAAAATCTGGTCTTAATAAATTTGAATGCAATATAGGTACCAGTATATATAAAGTAAATAAAGAATCGAGCAATTTTAATCTATACATAAATGTTTATATTCGATTCAAATTGATATTCCAATTCGATTTTTTGATAAATGGATTCTAATCGATATACCAATTTGCAGGCCTACTACCGATTCGATTCGACATTTCGACTCGATTCCACAATTCAATTCGATACGACATCACGGTTCGATATTCCGATTCAATTTTTTCTACGATTCGATGAATTGATACTAAAATAAAATCGATTCGAATCGATATATCGATTTTTTTGCCTAGGCCTATAGTACAGACATTAACTTGAAGTCTGTGTTTCCCACCGATTTTAAATCTGATTCTAACGAAATTCATATTAAATATTCTATTTGTGTTTGTATAGTAATCAGCCAAATTTCTCTGCGTTCTTGCTGCACGGGGTGTCCCAGAAAACCACATGTCTCATCAAAAGCAATAATTACTGTTTAATATTTTTCTCCAAAAATCTCTTAACTTTTAAGATAACACATACATTTATTTTCATTTTAAACTTTTGTTAGTTTAACGAACCTGTGGGCTTCACGAAAAGCATTCACTATTTATTTTGTAAAACGCATAAAACGCAATCACATCTATTTGTACTTTTTACACTTGACACAGAGTTTAGTAAAAAAATTAAGACAGCGACTTATTGCATGAAATGTTCGCGTATCTTACGCGATATTTCTTTAATCCATAGGCGGCGCACACTGTATTATTTTGAGAGGGGTGTGCCAAAATAAAATATCTCGACTTAGAATTAAGGTAGAAAAATGAACCAGGAGTCAAATGAAAGCTTAGGTAATGTAGATTTCAGGAAAACTATCATTGTAACGAATTTTTATGATATCACCTTCAAATGACCTTGTCAAAGTTGATAGAATCCGAAATTTTCATGAATTTTCTTGTTTTAGCCAGCCAAATATATATATATTTTTCTTCTAATAAATGAACTTTGTATAATTTGGCACGACAAATCCAAATCCGTCATCATCATTTTTCTAATGGTCGAAACATGCCCCACAGTCGGCCCTTTAACACAATTTTCAGTATTATAAACTGCGAAAATTGTTTATTATAATGCCATAGATTGAAATAATAGCTAAATTTCACAAGAAAATATATTTTTTATATCCATGCTTACCCTATGAAATGCGTTTTTTGTCATTTTCTTGTGAAATTTTCAAGCTATGAAATTATAACAAACAATTTTCGCAGTTTATAATGCTAAAAATTGTGTTAAAAATTATAGACAAATTTTGATGACCATTTGGATTTATCGTGGCAAATGATATAAAAAAAAACAAAATTTTCGGCTGGCTAAAATAAGAAAATTCATGAAAATTTCCGATTCTATCAACTGTGACAAGGTTATTTGAAGGTCAGACCATAAAAATTTGTTACAATGATAACTTTCCCAAAATATACATTACCTAAGCTTTCATTTGACTCCCGGTTCATTTTTCTACCTCAACTCTAAGTCGAAATATTTGATTGTGGCACACCCCTTCTCAAAATAGTGCGACGTGTTGGGTTAAAATTTTGGCACTTATTTCTGGAACACATACATTTGTATAATGTTGGCACAATTGAGTTGGTATGCAAACAAATTGATACAAAAAGCAAGTTAATATTTCATCTTACGTCAAATATCCTAGAAAATGTGAATAATTTGAAATGTTTATGGATTCTTTAAGGCGTAATTGGAAAGTAATATATATACAGATGTATAGAGAATATACAAGCAGTAGGCGCACCGTAGAATAATAAACTTTTAGACACACCAAATAGTAGCCACTATTCGACCAAAACAGACAACTAATATGATCCACCTTTCACTACCATTTAAGTCTGCAAATTTAAGCAGAGGTAAAAAGAAAGTTCAACAATTGCATAACTATTCGGTATTCCAAAAGCATTGGAGAGAGTTCCTCTATATTTATATATCTAAGGTGGTGCAATGTTTAAATGGCTTTGTTTCATACATAACTCATCATAACTAATACAAGTATCTAGGGTGTTTGCAAAAACTTTCTAGGCATCACTTTTTTCATCATTTTTTTAATTGTCATGTTTGGTTTATATAAATGGTACATTTGACTACATAATTCAAAAGAGCAAATTTAGAAAAGGAAGCCACTGGATACGGGATAGATTAATTAAAAAAACCTGCCGTATATATAATCCTAAACGATTTCTTCTTAGATGTTAATGAACTTGAAGGACCAGATTATTCACGCAACAGTAACCACAACCGCTGCACAAACCTGATCGAAAACGATAGGAAACATAAATCTTTACGCCACTTACCGTTGGATATTTTCGATCTTGTTCGATGGACCGTAAAAACCAAAATGACTCCTCTAATTAAGTGTTAAACGGTGACAATAGAATTAGTAGATAAGTTCGCAGAATAAATGAATTACTCCTTAATCTTGAGGATCCTTTTTATTATATCAGTATTACAATATGTTTTAATTAACTATTTCCACAAGTGCTCGGCACACAATAGGAAAGGAAACAATACGTTTGAATCATATTCTTACTCGGTAAATTTGTAATTGCATCACTGTGTTTGAGTATATTCTCGCTGCGTAGTAACGGGTGGATTTACAAAAATAACTTTCACTTCGCATAGAAAAAATGTACTTGCTTTGATGTTTATGTATGAACGGTCCCAGGCATAGTAGTTTCTGAAGGAACAATTCGAGTAGAAGCGGCCAAAACGACACGAACTTGTGGTGTGGTACGTGCGTGAATAATGTTTTTGTGTGAACCAAGTCCAAGTAGGTGTTTCGGTAGCAGATGCAGGTCCTTTTCATGAGGAGTTTTCGAAGGTATAATGTACTTTAAGTGTTAAATAAGTTGCTAAACTGCTAAAAAATAAATTATTTAGATTCAAAAATGCATAATCTATAGCTAGAGAAACAATATGGATTACATTTGAAAAATTGTAAACAAACAATATTTTAAACATACACTCAATATAGTTAATGGTGATTTCTTTGATATTTCTTAATATAAGATGATCCCCAAGTTAAAATCTACACTTACAGATTTTTTTTTAATGAACATCGTACCTTACACATCATCGTGTATAATTTCTGGTTATTAAACTAGTTTCAGAGACGATAACTTTGCGACATATTTTACCACCCTCGGTAACTACAAATCGCAATCATTCTGGATGGCTGTTCAAGAGGAATTCTTCCATCTCGCAACACCACAGCAGCCTCGATTGCCATACCGAGGTCCGCGTAATGACCTTCAAACTAGCGGCAATGTAAGCGCAAACTTGAACGCGTCGTGTTACTTTTCTTTTTCGTTTAAGGCGTTGTGCCTCCAATTACTTTCACTCATAGAGAGAGAGAAACCGACGTCATGTGTTTGATTTAACAATTATTGCGCGAGCTCTCTAGAATTATTTCAATATCTACGTCTACCGAATTTCTTATCATTCAATTTTAGTACAAACATAAAATGGCATAGCTACATAGGGAAAAGGGTGGTATTTTTTCTGCTGTATCGCGCCGACGAACCGGCAATTTTCTTTTTGTGAACTTTTTTATTGAAAAAAATATCGTGAATGTACCAATTGGATGATTTAAGTGCAGCATCTGCTTGAAATGCCTGGAACTTTTAGGATAGCCTATACTGATAAAAATTACATTATACAACTTACTAAGCTAATGTAATTTTACACCTTTTGTGAAATTTCCACAAAATAAAAATTTACATTTTCGATATATGTATATTTATGACACCTAAAACGTAATTTTACTATGAAACAGGAAACCTACATAGTTTTTAAGTTTTTTTTTTTGACTAGTAGTAATTTCGATTGAAAATTACACGTAATAGGGAACGTTTTTAAAGGGATTTCACGGGAATAACGGCGGCATCCGCAGTGCAACTTCCACACGGTAAAACGGGTCCCCATCCCTATCCTGCCCGCTTTCCATTTAACAGTTTCAACCTGCGCGATCGACGCGTCTCAAGACTTCAGCGATTGCACTCACCCGACGGGCAGTTTGATAAAATTTCTCCGGAGAACGCTGGCACCTCTACGACCGAGTCAAAATCAAGGGAACGGCTCGAATTTTTACGCGGTCGAAAAATTTCACATGCGTCCGTTTTGTGCAGTGCCTTGTGTTGTGAGGAAGAATTTGAGAAATCAGGCAACATGATCTGCAAACAGGATAACACCGACCTCAACAAGGTGAACTGTAAATACACGACATTATAATTTAAATGTGGTTAATTTTTAATTTTGGGTAACAAAATTTCCTTTTTTTTTTTAAAAAAAATAAAAAAAAACGGACGTTGAACCGTCACTTAGGTTTGTAAAACAAAACCTAAACTAATATAGGACATTAACAGATGCCTGCTATCCTTTTCGTAAAGATTATATCACACATCCTGCAACAAACCGATAGCATATTGTTAATTTAATATTAAAATTAACGGGTAGCTTCCTGCTGCATAAAAACTTCAATTTTCCGATTAAAATGGAAAAATTTTGATCGTTTGTTTAACAATAACGACAGTCTCTTTTATTTATACAATTGCAACGCAAAAAGAAATTGCAAGGAAAGTAACAAAGCGTGCCATTTCGCTGGCAGTGGAAAACGTAAACTAATTAAATTACTATAATTTAGTATTATCGCATACAACTTGGGATCTGCGTAATTATCGTTACGGACAGCACAAGAAGTAGCTGCAAATAAAGTGTTATTATTTATTTACAACATGTAACATCTAGTGGAAGTTGAAAGAGTAATATTTTTTATTATAATAATCGTAATATTGCGGGGACAAACACATTTAAGAAAAAGTTTAAATTTGACGAAATAATCTTTGAAAATAATATTATTCGTTCGCAAAACAATTAATGGTATTGCCCAAGCATATGCCCTAGTTGTGAAACTGAAGATACATTTTGAAACAATACTTCACACTTTTATGTAATCAATTATAATTTGATTTGATACTGTTTGCCAACACTTCTATTAACTCATTTCTTGGACATCTCCATGTGAATGCTGTTGTAATATAGGCGAGTCGTTTCAAATGTTTGAGGAAGTCAGTTCTAAACGAAATTACTACTATCAATTCAAATTACATGAACACGGACGTATAAAAATTTGTAATAGTATTTTCATGAGCCCACGTCGATACCGTGGAAGAACCTTGATCTAGTTAAAGCCTAGAAAACATGTTTAGAAAATTGTATTAAGTTTATTTCCTTCAAAGTAGCTGTCGTGAAATATTACATTATATATGTGTATGCTAAATGGTTTCATCATAATATGCGTGATCATAAGTTTCATAACAGAAAGAATGTTGAGTGACGTTCAGATAATATCCTATTATAGATAGGTCCAAATGTTTATTACGCCTACCAGCTTTCACAATTTCTGTATATTCTGTTGGAATTTTATATAATATGCATAAACAATGAATATGGCAATTATAAGCAAATATGTACCTACTACAACATTTGCTATACTATTTACTAGAAATACCTATTAATTTACTTCAAAATGCTGATTAAATATCACAGAACTGAACCACTAGGGTATTTGTAAACAAAAAAAGACCTTCAAAAGATGTAATTTTTTTATTTTGTAGGCTTCCGCTAGACAAACTATTAAAAAAACTATGAAATCATCTCCGATTAAAAATCCATAACAGAATTATGCAAAATGAATTTTTGTTATGAACCACAATCGATGCCGTTTTTGTTTTTATTTATCTTAATTAACAGATTAAAAATAAATGTCAAGGTTTCCCATAATGGAAATCAACTAAATCCGAATATTAGAATTTGCTGCAAGTTACCCCATCTGTAAATTATAAACACAGATGGCTTATGGCTGTGTATATGTATACAGATCCATAACAGACATAGAAAAAATTGACTGCTATTAAAAGGCCCTCTTTCTGCACCAATTGGTACTACTGGGAAATTCAAATACCACGACAAGGAGGAGAGCGTCACAATCATCTCTGAAAAGAGTAATCTCTTAATTTAAGTTTGAGAGTTCAGAATAATTGTTGTAAGCTTCACGATAATTCAAAGCAACAATATACATACTTATAAATTAAATTTCACCAAATTCTGTGACATTGAAATTTAGAAATTAAGAGACAATTTATTACAACTTAAATATTTTTATGGAGAAGGACTTTCTGGTATCCGCAAATATAATTATTGTGATATGCCATAAAATGTGCTGAGTTGTTTTGGTGGTATCATAAATGAAAATTCGCTATTATTATTGGACGAAAATGTTATTAATGTCATACATATTAAAAAGAACTGCAGATATACACAATATTTAAAGAGTGTGTATAATTTAAATTATACAATCTATTGTTAGCTCTAGTATTTTTCTTTATTGCAAATCAAACAATGTTCTTCGATACCAGACATATAGGTATGCAAAAGATATCTAACTAACCCCTAACTACTGATATCGCTTTATGGACTACATACCCAACTAGCATTGAATTTAGCTGTTTTTACATGTTGGTCTTTGCCAAGGGTAAAGCTAGAAGAACAAAAATGCAAGATATATATTTGAATGATTTAACAATTTCATTATTTCAGGTACCTACGTGTTTATATATTTATTACATTTAGGCATATCATTTTCAGTTTTTATTTTAGATAATTATTTACTACCTATATAAAAATTGCTAAATTTGTTTGAATTAGCCTTATACTTTTAAGTAAAATTTGTACATAGTGTATATTGGGTGTTCCATATCACAATCAAATTTTGTATTCATTTGATGTGAACACACGATGTACATATACACAAAAGATGACATTAAATGCGATATAGAAGCTGAGAAAACGCAGGGCATAAATGACAACAAAGCTTTAATAACACATTAATAGCGTAATTCTGCAAATTTAAATACCTCTAATGGAAAGAAAGTCGAGTTTCTTGACGACTTAAATAGCAGTTTCTAAGAAAACTAGCATGCATTGTCCAAGAGGTTGTGTCTCTTCTGCTAAATATCTAGACAAGTTCGCAGTCAGGCCAGCATTGTTTTCGTCTCGCGTACATGCAAGCAAGAATAACGAAAAATGCATGTCACACGTACCGGTATAATCACTTTCACGCGGGCAAACGAATTTTTGTTAAGTAACCGTCAAATTTCAAACGGAGATGATACTTTCACTGAGACATGCAATAGATTAAACATGTTTAAATTTTTAATTAGCGGATCAGCACGGGATTATGACAATGATTATTATTAGGCGCATAAATAACAAAAATCTTTTATCCAGTTTTAATATATTGTTTTAATGTACGTAGATTTAAAAAACCACAATCTGCATACCTTATAAATGTCAAGGAATTCAACGTCGTTTTGTACTTCTTAATATCATCGTATATTGCAAGTTATTTAGTTTGTTAGGACGAGTCTTTCAGTCGATGCGACATAGCCCACAGTCAAATGCGATTGTAAGTAACAACAATAATATATTATTTCACTAAAATCGTATAGTTACCATATCATCGACTGACGATTATGGACTTTCTATTTCAGAGATCAGCGAACACCATATGTCAGACGTGTGTATTTTTTTAAATTATCGCTATACGCCATTTAACTTCTAACAGCTGATCACTTGGTTCAGGTGGATGAACGTTAAAATTTTTCAAGTAGTGTAAATGAAAAGTTAGCGATGAAGGAATAGTTTTAAGCCAGTGAAAAAACCATTGAATTTTACTATGTTAGTGCCTTCTCGTTAGTCAATTAGGTCTTTCGCTATGCATAAATGATTTCATTTACCGTGAAGGACTTTTTTAAATTTATTTCGGATCTATCAGGTACAGCGGTATGAAACGTCGAAAGGGATCAGATACAATTTATACAGCAATTTGTTCGACCAGTACAGGCACAACAGATTATGTTGCAATTAGCTAATAAACTATCAAGGTATTTTTTATTTGTGTAAGTTTGAATAACTTGGAACACCAGAAACAGATGAATGTATAAATTCTAAGTAAAATGTCCATATTCTATCATTTTTCCATTTGATTTTTTTGGTGAATCTGGAATTTAAATCGATTACGTAGTTGGTACATATAATATTTGTTGGAAAGTTAACAGAAATAAGAGAAGTATTCTTTAATTCTGCAGAATTTAATGGAAAAATATACAAAACAATTTTTTTTTTCGGTCAATTTATCGAATTGCAGTAATTTCAACCGAAAATTACCATTTTTTTGCACTAAAAAAGTCTAATTTTTCAGTTTCCTCGCCGTGCCGATTAGAAGGGCGATGGGCAGATCAGATCCTAGACCAGACAGGCAGAAGGATCCTAGCGACGACGACAAGATCAAAGACAAGTATAAGACTGAGCTGATAATCCGCCCCAGGTGCAAGGAAGTCATCAAGCAGGCGTACAACACAACCCCCGTGGCCAAAAATTCACCGAAGAACCAGGACAAAAAGAAGGACGACCACACGTCAGACAGGCGGACGGACGACTCTCCCCAGTTCGAGTACATAAAGAAGAACCTGTGCATAAAGACCTGCATAGGCAACGGGGAGGTACTGAGATTCCAGGTGAAGAAGGTCACCATAAGGAACTACACCCCCAAGATATTGAACCAGGAAATAAATATGGGGATGTGGATGTGAGCAAAAGCGTTATTGTCTCGTTTCTCCAGTGCAAATATCCCGTGTTAAATATATAATCTAGTGTGCAGTATTGCAGCGTTAAAAATGTCGATGTTGGCGGCTATAGGACAAGTAGCCAACCTCGCAGTGGGCCTAACTGCCAACCCTTTGACGATTATAGGGCTGGTGCCGATCTTCGCCGCCGGTTTGGCTTACATGAGGTATCTGTCCGTAGATCCTGAAACGCATCCTACGAACGTAAGACACGTAAGTGATGAGTTTTTCCATTTTTAGCAGTTACAAAATTGGAACACCATTAACAATAATTTATATACAAGGTGTTAACGAAATACGTACTCAAAATTGGAGAGTATGTAAAACATGTCGAAATATGATGAAAACCTTGGTAGAGTTTTTGTCAGTGGCGGCCCCTAACTCAGGAAACAGGTTTTATCTCATAATTTCAAAACGGTTAAATATTATTAAATCACAAAATTTTGGGGTTGTTTTACTATTTATATGCTTAATAGTCGGTATAATATATAAATCAAAATTTGTTACAGGGGCCTAAGAACATGCGGGATCATGGGGCAAATTTTACATTTTTTTTGTACGCAATTTTTTCTACTTGCTGAACCGATAATATGAAAAATTATCACATTTTGTATAAAAAAGGTATCTACTCTTGTTAGATTTTAATAGCATGAGCCGTTTTCTGGTAAAATCTATTTCAATAATTCATTACCTACTTGCTCAAAAATTCTTACTGCAAAATTAAATGTATCAAATTGTGCCAATTTGGGAAAAATGGTAAATGTGTAATGTTTTGTCCCGATAGTCGTAAATTCATATAATACGAGTAATATTCGATTTTCTGCAAATAAAGACATCTGCTTTTCTTTTGGTATTAATACTAGTCATTTAATGGCGAGTCTATTGTACTAAGTAGTAGATAAAACTGAATGTTATCAAAAATAAATTAGAAAATTTCACAATAGTATTTTTCAGCCAATTAAAGGCCTGTATTTTGTAGCGTTACTATAGCAACTAAGAAAATTTCCGGAAATTTTTCTCTTCCTTGGGGTAACGAGCATGAAATTACACTGGAAATTTTTTGACATTTATAAATAAAATGACATTTATATTTAACTTCAAATTTATTCTATCATAATATAATAAGTACCTACAAATCATTTATAAATAATTATTTACCATGTATGTACTTTTAGTAGTTTTAATTAAAGCGTCCAAATATTGCTGAAATTCCTCAGCCACGTCTTCTTTTCTTAATGGGGAATAAACAAGCACACATTCACTAAAATTTATAAAATATCTATGTTTCAAAAAATAATTGGCTGAAAAATACTATTGTGAAATTTTCTTACCGAATACCACTCTAGCTTCAATTAAAAACTGGAAATTTTTTCTTGCACAAGAATATTTTTTAGAAAATTCGTGTGCTCGAAAAAATTTCCAGTAATAATTGAAGCTCTAGTGGTATTATAAGTGAAAATTATATAACAATACAGATACAACTAATTTAAGTACATCATGATATACAATAATGCTGTAACTGAGTTTATGTAGGTATAAAAACTACATATTTTCAATTAAATAAAGAATTTTATCAACACATGTAGACGACATTTTTGCAATTTGGCCTTTTCCCATTGAAGAACTACATACCTTTTTATCTAGATAATATCAATAACAAGGAACCAACAATTAAATTTACTTTACTTTGAAAATAGAAAACAGTAATTACTGTAATTTTTCACATTTAATTCAACCTATCGGCGATCGCATTATCTCCAGTGTAAACGTAACGGTTTGTCATTGTTCATTATAAACGAATAATTAATATTGCGCTAAGATTTTCAGTCGACGGTACTAATTGCAAACATTTATGAAGGTTCTACGTATTCTCCGATACGGCACAAGTGAATTTATTTAACCTGTAGTATAAAGTGTGACGTCATAATAAATACAGAACAACAAAATATATTCGTATTCGTTCTGCTATCAACCATCCTTTATCTTTATACTAATATACGAGTATACAACTGTGATAGTTTTTTTTACATAAAATGGGGAATAGTAATAATATAATAGTATATTATGTTACTAGGAGTAGAAGGCGATCATTATGTGTTGAGCCCAAAAGTTTGCTCGCCGAGGCGTTAGCCGAGGCTGAGCAAATTGGGCAAAACACATAATGAGCCTTCCACTCCGAGTGACATATACTATTTTTTCTTCAAGCGTGAATATAAAAAATTACTAATTTTGAAAATTTATAGCGGATAACGCGATGTTCAATCTCAGCACAAAATAAAATCAGTAGGTAGGTAATACTATTTATTTTATACATTTTATACATTTTATTGATTAATTAAACATGACAGTTTTAACCACTTTATTCATGAATAAAAAAACAAATGTAACAATTATTTTTCTTTAATTTGAATTAAACGAATAAACATCTAAATTACCTACATGTCTATCATCAAACTTTATTTATTAACATGAATATTAAATGTGCAATTTTGTATGGTACAGTTGTTGATATTTAAAGCGCTGCTGGCTGTCTTTTTTTCAAAGTTTACAGTTCTGTCGTTGAATACGTTACTTGTAATAAGGTTCTCAGTTTCAGTGTTAACAATTGTACCATTATTAACAGAAAAGTCTTCGATTAAATTATTTTCAGGATCAATATTTACAGTTTCGCTTGATGTACTTGGTTCATTATACTCTAATGGGTTTAATATTTTCATCGCTATCTGTTTCTTATTGTTTACAGAATCTTCAATGTATCCTTCAGCGACGCTGGTAGATTTCCATCCACCATGTCGCTTTAGGGTTGTAATGTCTCCACCATTATCAACTAAGATAGTTGCCGAGGTTCTTCTAAGGCAATGCCCNATTTTTTATTATAATAATCGTAATATTGCGGGGACAAACACATTTAAGAAAAAGTTTAAATTTGACGAAATAATCTTTGAAAATAATATTATTATTTCGCAAAACAATTAATGGTATTGCCCAAGCATATGCCCTAGTTGTGAAACTGAAGATACATTTTGAAACAATACTTCACACTTTTATGTAATCAATTATAATTTGATTTGATACTGTTTGCCAACACCTCTATTAACTCATTTCTTGGACATCTCCATGTGAATGCTGTTGTAATATAGGCGAGTCGTTTCAAATGTTTGAGGAAGTCAGTTCTAAACGAAATTACTACTATCCATTCAAATTATATGAACACGGACGTATAAAAATTTGTAATAGTATTTTCATGAGCCCACGTCGATACCGTGGAAGAACCTTGATCTAGTTAAAGCCTAGAAAACATGTTTAGAAAATTGTATTAAGTTTATTTCCTTCAAAGTAGCTGTCGTGAAATATTACATTATATATGTGTATGCTAAATGGTTTCATCATAATATGCGTGATCATAAGTTTCATAACAGAAAGAATGTTGAGTGACGTTCAGATAATATCCTATTATAGATAGGTCCAAATGTTTATTACGCCTACCAGCTTTCACAATTTCTGTATATTCTGTTGGAATTTTATATAATATGCATAAACAATGAATATGGCAATTATAAGCAAATATGTACCTACTACAACATTTGCTATACTATTTACTAGAAATACCTATTAATTTACTTCAAAATGCTGATTAAATATCACAGAACTGAACCACTAGGGTATTTGTAAACAAAAAAAGACCTTCAAAAGATGTAATTTTTTTATTTTGTAGGCTTCCGCTAGACAAACTATTAAAAAAACTATGAAATCATCTCCGATTAAAAATCCATAACAGAATTATGCAAAATGAATTTTTGTTATGAACCACAATCGATGCCGTTTTTGTTTTTATTTATCTTAATTAACAGATTAAAAATAAATGTCAAGGTTTCCCATAATGGAAATCAACTAAATCCGAATATTAGAATTTGCTGCAAGTTACCCCATCTGTAAATTATAAACACAGATGGCTTATGGCTGTGTATATGTATACAGATCCATAACAGACATAGAAAAAATTGACTGCTATTAAAAGGCCCTCTTTCTGCACCAATTGGTACTACTGGGAAATTCAAATACCACGACAAGGAGGAGAGCGTCACAATCATCTCTGAAAAGAGTAATCTCTTAATTTAAGTTTGAGAGTTCAGAATAATTGTTGTAAGCTTCACGATAATTCAAAGCAACAATATACATACTTATAAATTAAATTTCACCAAATTCTGTGACATTGAAATTTAGAAATTAAGAGACAATTTATTACAACTTAAATATTTTTATGGAGAAGGACTTTCTGGTATCCGCAAATATAATTATTGTGATATGCCATAAAATGTGCTGAGTTGTTTTGGTGGTATCATAAATGAAAATTCGCTATTATTATTGGACGAAAATGTTATTAATGTCATACATATTAAAAAGAACTGCAGATATACACAATATTTAAAGAGTGTGTATAATTTAAATTATACAATCTATTGTTAGCTCTAGTATTTTTCTTTATTGCAAATCAAACAATGTTCTTCGATACCAGACATATAGGTATGCAAAAGATATCTAACTAACCCCTAACTACTGATATCGCTTTATGGACTACATACCCAACTAGCATTGAATTTAGCTGTTTTTACATGTTGGTCTTTGCCAAGGGTAAAGCTAGAAGAACAAAAATGCAAGATATATATTTGAATGATTTAACAATTTCATTATTTCAGGTACCTACGTGTTTATATATTTATTACATTTAGGCATATCATTTTCAGTTTTTATTTTAGATAATTATTTACTACCTATATAAAAATTGCTAAATTTGTTTGAATTAGCCTTATACTTTTAAGTAAAATTTGTACATAGTGTATATTGGGTGTTCCATATCACAATCAAATTTTGTATTCATTTGATGTGAACACACGATGTACATATACACAAAAGATGACATTAAATGCGATATAGAAGCTGAGAAAACGCAGGGCATAAATGACAACAAAGCTTTAATAACACATTAATAGCGTAATTCTGCAAATTTAAATACCTCTAATGGAAAGAAAGTCGAGTTTCTTGACGACTTAAATAGCAGTTTCTAAGAAAACTAGCATGCATTGTCCAAGAGGTTGTGTCTCTTCTGCTAAATATCTAGACAAGTTCGCAGTCAGGCCAGCATTGTTTTCGTCTCGCGTACATGCAAGCAAGAATAACGAAAAATGCATGTCACACGTACCGGTATAATCACTTTCACGCGGGCAAACGAATTTTTGTTAAGTAACCGTCAAATTTCAAACGGAGATGATACTTTCACTGAGACATGCAATAGATTAAACATGTTTAAATTTTTAATTAGCGGATCAGCACGGGATTATGACAATGATTATTATTAGGCGCATAAATAACAAAAATCTTTTATCCAGTTTTAATATATTGTTTTAATGTACGTAGATTTAAAAAACCACAATCTGCATACCTTATAAATGTCAAGGAATTCAACGTCGTTTTGTACTTCTTAATATCATCGTATATTGCAAGTTATTTAGTTTGTTAGGACGAGTCTTTCAGTCGATGCGACATAGCCGACAGTCAAATGCGATTGTAAGTAACAACAATAATATATTATTTCACTAAAATCGTATAGTTACCATATCATCGACTGACGATTATGGACTTTCTATTTCAGAGATCAGCGAACACCATATGTCAGACGTGTGTATTTTTTTAAATTATCGCTATACGCCATTTAACTTCTAACAGCTGATCACTTGGTTCAGGTGGATGAACGTTAAAATTTTTCAAGTAGTGTAAATGAAAAGTTAGCGATGAAGGAATAGTTTTAAGCCAGTGAAAAAACCATTGAATTTTACTATGTTAGTGCCTTCTCGTTAGTCAATTAGGTCTTTCGCTATGCATAAATGATTTCATTTACCGTGAAGGACTTTTTTAAATTTATTTCGGATCTATCAGGTACAGCGGTATGAAACGTCGAAAGGGATCAGATACAATTTATACAGCAATTTGTTCGACCAGTACAGGCACAACAGATTATGTTGCAATTAGCTAATAAACTATCAAGGTATTTTTTATTTGTGCATGTCAGTTTGAATAACTTGGAACACCAGAAACAGATGAATGTATAAATTCTAAGTAAAATGTCCATATTCTATCATTTTTCCATTTGATTTTTTTGGTGAATCTGGAATTTAAATCGATTACGTAGTTGGTACATATAATATTTGTTGGAAAGTTAACAGAAATAAGAGAAGTATTCTTTAATTCTGCAGAATTTAATGGAAAAATATACAAAACAATTTTTTTTTTCGGTCAATTTATCGAATTGCAGTAATTTCAACCGAAAATTACCATTTTTTTGCACTAAAAAAGTCTAATTTTTCAGTTTCCTCGCCGTGCCGATTAGAAGGGCGATGGGCAGATCAGATCCTAGACCAGACAGGCAGAAGGATCCTAGCGACGACGACAAGATCAAAGACAAGTATAAGACTGAGCTGATAATCCGCCCCAGGTGCAAGGAAGTCATCAAGCAGGCGTACAACACAACCCCCGTGGCCAAAAATTCACCGAAGAACCAGGACAAAAAGAAGGACGACCACACGTCAGACAGGCGGACGGACGACTCTCCCCAGTTCGAGTACATAAAGAAGAACCTGTGCATAAAGACCTGCATAGGCAACGGGGAGGTACTGAGATTCCAGGTGAAGAAGGTCACCATAAGGAACTACACCCCCAAGATATTGAACCAGGAAATAAATATGGGGATGTGGATGTGAGCAAAAGCGTTATTGTCTCGTTTCTCCAGTGCAAATATCCCGTGTTAAATATATAATCTAGTGTGCAGTATTGCAGCGTTAAAAATGTCGATGTTGGCGGCTATAGGACAAGTAGCCAACCTCGCAGTGGGCCTAACTGCCAACCCTTTGACGATTATAGGGCTGGTGCCGATCTTCGCCGCCGGTTTGGCTTACATGAGGTATCTGTCCGTAGATCCTGAAACGCATCCTACGAACGTAAGACACGTAAGTGATGAGTTTTTCCATTTTTAGCAGTTACAAAATTGGAACACCATTAACAATAATTTATATACAAGGTGTTAACGAAATACGTACTCAAAATTGGAGAGTATATAAGACATGTCGAAATATGATGAAAACCTTAGTAGAGTTTTTGTCAGTGGCGGCCCCTAACTCATAACTTCAAAACGGTTAAATATTATTAAATCACGAAATTTTGGGGTTGTATTACTATTTATATGCTTAATAGTCGGTATAATATATAAATCAAAATTTGTTACAGGGGCCTAAGAACATGCGGGATCATGGGGCAAATTTTACATTTTTTTTTTCTACTTCCTGAACCAAAGATATTAAAAATTATCATATTTTTCATAAAAAAAAGGTATCTACTCTTGTTAGATTTTAATAGCATGAGCCGTTTTCTGGTAAAATCTATTTCAATAATTCATTACCTACTTGCTCAAAAATTCTTACTGCAAAATTAAATGTATCAAATTGTGCCAATTTGGGAAAAATGGTAAATGTGTAATGTTTTGTCCCGATAGTCGCAAATTCATACAATATGTATAATTTGTAATATTAACATTGTTATTTACATTTTGCTTCATCTTGCATTGAGAATAAAATACCGTAATGAAGATGGTTTTATTGTTTTTGGTAATTCTTCTAAAAATGCCAACATTTCATATAATGGAGACTCAGAAATAATATATTATTTATTTATTATATCTGAGTCTCCATTATATGAATTTTTGGTAAGTTTGTACAATGTACATTCATATCTATGTATACCCTATATTTTAATGGAAGCAAATTATTAGTTGCTGTCATGACCTTTTGACTAATTTCAGTATGAATATTTATAACCACAAGGGGCAACTGTATATTTCAAAATGCTAAGTATATAAGCTCGGTAAGAAAGGTCAGCACGGGTAACTCGCGTGGCGTAAAGGTTTGCGCATCGTACTATAGTCTTTCCGAAGTCAGTTGAACATGTAAAAAACGGCTAGCAATAAAATTTAATGAGTTTCATAGGCGTCTCTAAAAAAGTTTTCTGATGAAGGTAAAAAATTATAATAATTCGTATATAATGTGTAGAAAATTTCTATTAATATGTTCATTTGGCCAACAACATATTTTAATTATTATTATGTCCTCAAACGATTTAATTATACTGATGGTAAATTTCGTTTTGTTCCGTTTCAAAAGGTCTCCAAAATGCCATGTTGTAATAATATTATTTCTCCCTTTCGCAATTGTAATATCAATGATTAATAGAAGGTGCCTATAATAAATTAAAATTATCTGAATCACACCAAATTCCGGATTGATGCACTGCACTGCCGGGCAATTTGTCGACCACTTGTCAACGGGTGAGATTTATTGCCCAATGGCCCAATGCAACTGTATATGCAGGTCGGTTTTTTTTTTCCAGACAATATTCCAAGAATCACTTTTATAATGTAAAACACAATTTTCTGCACAATTGCTGGTCACAAAGTAAATAATTTCTCACATTGTTGACAAATATGTGCTGAATAGGCACACTAAATCTGCTAAAATCGTGAAATATAAATTTATAGATAATAGGTAAAAGTTATGGGAATAGTTTGAATTAAAATTTGGTAAATTATTTGAATAAAAAATGATCAAATCTAGTCGGGTTTGTTTCTTTTTATAAAATTAAAAAAAATAACAAAAAACTTTGCAATTTCTTTAAATGAAATATAGGCTTTTAGTGACTTGTATGTTTTAAGTAAATAAATAAACCATATTCACATTTAGCTGTTCGGAAAGGAACCCCGTGTCAAATTTTAGTAAAGTAGGTATATTTAAAAGTTACGGAGAATATAAATGAATTCACCAAGTGTCAAAGCAAAACCATCAAACATATATTTGCTATAATGAGAGAAAAATTTTAAATTCGCATTATAGTAAACCCCTGCACTTTTATGATTTACTAAAAATTCATAAGCGTGATATTGCTTCAAGAAATAGCTATTTCCGTTAATTTTAAACAAGGCAAAATATTTATTGGAAATCGTCAAACTTTTATTGGCGCATTCTGATTCATACATCGGAAATAGTAAACATCTAGTGGAAAAACTTTTAAATAATTCAAATACTAGTCATTTAATGGCGAGTCTATTGTACTAAGTCCTAGTAGATAAAACTGAATGTTATCAAAAATAAATTAGAAAATGATATAACAATTTGACAGATACAAATAATTTAAGTACATGATATACAATAATGCTGTAACTGAGTTTATGTATAAAAACTACATATTTTCAATTAAATAATGAATTTTATCAACACATGTAGACGAAATTTTTGCAATTTGGCCTTTTCCCATTGAAGAATTACATACCTTTTTATCTAGATAATATCAATAACAAGGAACCAACAATTAAATTTACTTTACTTTGAAAATAGAAAACAGTAATTACTGTAATTTTTCACATTCTATTCAACCTATCGGCGATCGCATTATCTCCAGTGTAAACGTAACGGTTTGTCATTGTTCATTATAAACGAATAATTAATATTGCGCTAAGATTTTCAGTCGACGGTACTAATTGCAAACATTTATGAAGGTTCTACGTATTCTCCGATAGGGCACAAGTGAATTTATTTAACCTGTAGTATAAAGTGTGACGTCATAATAAATACAGAACAAAAATAGTATATTATGTTACTAGGAGTAGAAGGCGATCATTGTGTTGAGCCCAAAAGTTTGCTCGCCGAGGCGTTAGCCGAGGCTGAGCAAATTGGGCAAAACACATAATGAGCCTTCCACTCCGAGTGACATATACTATTTTTTCTTCAAGCGTGAATATAAAAAATTACTAATTTTGAAAATTTATAGCGGATAACGCGATGTTCAATCTCAGCACAAAATAAAATCAGTAGGTAGGTAATACTATTTATTTTATACATTTTATACATTTTATTGATTAATTAAACATGACAGTTTTAACCACTTTATTCATGAATAAAAAAACAAATGTAACAATTATTTTTCTTTAATTTGAATTAAACGAATAAACATCTAAATTACCTACATGTCTATCATCAAACTTTATTTATTAACATGAATATTAAATGTGCAATTTTGTATGGTACAGTTGTTGATATTTAAAGCGCTGCTGGCTGTCTTTTTTTCAAAGTTTACAGTTCTGTCGTTGAATACGTTACTTGTAATAAGGTTCTCAGTTTCAGTGTTAACAATTGTACCATTATTAACAGAAAAGTCTTCGATTAAATTATTTTCAGGATCAATATTTACAGTTTCGCTTGATGTACTTGGTTCATTATACTCTAATGGGTTTAATATTTTCATCGCTATCTGTTTCTTATTGTTTACAGAATCTTCAATGTATCCTTCAGCGACGCTGGTAGATTTCCATCCACCATGTCGCTTTAGGGTTGTAATGTCTCCACCATTATCAACTAAGATAGTTGCCGAGGTTCTTCTAAGGCAATGCCCCGTATATTCATGTGGATTTGGCAACCTTAAAAATGATGCAACATCTTTTGGCACTTTTGAAATTTTATGTATGCCCATTACAACACGATGACAATGGCCATTTTGATATTTAATAAAAAATCTATCAAAAGTTATGTCTTTTGGCCGAAGAGTAGCATATTTTCTGTATAAATTTAAATAAAACTCTCCAATTATGGTAAATGAACGATGTTTTTTAGTTTTTGTATTGGGAATATTTACTAATATTATATTTCCCAAATCTTTTACATCATTAACTTTTACTTGAATGAGTTCATCGCATCTACAAGCTCCTGTGACTCCAAATATTAGTGCAACCTAAAAAATATAGAATTATTAATTTTGTAACAATAAAAAAAGTTGGAAAATGCAAGGAAATTCTAAAACATGACGTAATTTTAAGACATCTATATTTATGAGTTTTTACAACATTCTTCCAATGAGCTATCTTTATTTCCGAAAATTGTTTATTATTCTCGTAATGGATACTATAAAATAACTTGAAGTTTACAAATTATAACAAAATTTTGTATTACAAATATAAAAAGGTTAAATATATATCTACCTATAATTTAAAAAGTACATACCTTGGTTGCTAAATATTTATCATCAGGTGCTTTATTCAGGAATTCGTCAAATTCTTTTTTAGACAAAACTTTCGACTTTTTTGGTTTATAATTTTCACCTTGTCGTTTCAAAAATGTAATTAATTTTGAATATTTCTCAATATTTACATTGTGTTCTATGTTTAATTTAGATTTTACCATTGAATATTGCGCCCATAAAGTTGAACTTTTCAGTGTTCTGGATAATCTTGTAAAATATGCTATCATCACATTTTCTGAATAAATATGTGCATTATTTTCTTTTGCCCAATTTATGAATTTATCATAAGCATTTTCATAAATTTTTCTCGACTTTGTTGGTATAAGTGTTGCCACTGATGTATTTGCAATTTCCAGTAATTCTGGTGGTGTGCACTGCATTTCTTCAGACATTTTAAAAACGACCCGACGCGACATCAAATTTCAACTGACACTTAATGAAACGTCAAAGCTTCTTGAATCTTTAATTCGTTGCTAGGATACTTACCTACACATTGTTACATTTTTTTACTAGTTAAAAAATGAAAAATATTTGTACTAGTTAAACAATAGGCTGCTTCTAAAGGAGGTGTTGCACTATATAATATAAGTATTATTATACGCTTGAAGAAAAAATATATTCGTATTCGTTCTGCTATCAACCATCCTATCTTTATCTTTATACTAATATAGGTACGAGTATACAACTGTGATCGTTTTTTACATAAGTATTTTTTTGTAGGTGCGTCCCGAGTACGACTTCATAGTGATCGGAGGCGGTTCAGCGGGAGCGGTGGTGGCCTCTAGGCTGTCGGAGGTGACCAATTGGACCGTCCTGCTTATAGAAGCCGGCGGCGACGAGAACGAGATATCGGACATCCCGTCGCTGAGCGGGTACATGCAGATGTCACAGTTCGACTGGATGTACCAGACGTCGCCCCCAGGGGAGTCCCCCTACTGCCTGGCGATGGTGGGGGACCGCTGCAACTGGCCCAGAGGGAAGGTGTGGTGACTTTTTCTAAAATAAAATAAGTTTTAACGGCACGTAGTAGGGTTGAACGTTGGCAGGTCCTTGGCGGATCCAGCGTCCTCAACGCCATGATCTACGTCCGCGGGAATAAGCTGGACTACGACTATTGGGAGCACCAAGGCAACCCGGGGTGGTCCTTTGACGACGTGCTGCCATACTTCCTCAAGTCCGAGGACAACAGGAACCCTTACTTGGCCAAAACGCCCTACCACTCCACCGGAGGGTACCTGACGGTGCAGGAGTCGCCGTGGAGGACGCCATTGTCCATAGCTTTCCTTCAAGCGGGTAAAGAGTTGGGATACCAAGTAAGGGATTGCAACGGGCGGCACCAAACTGGGTTTATGCTGGCTCAAGGTAAACAATCAACAAAGGTAGAATTTATTGTAATTAATACTTTGGTTGAGAAAAACAGGAATAATCCATTAAATAAAATGCCCGATTTTTTAATATAAAACTTTAATATAAAACATAGATCAACTATGCCAGTGTTATTCAGACCTCTTAAATTATAACTAATTAGGGAATATTTACGTAAATACAGGGTGTCTCATAATTAGCTGCCAACCCTGAACAGGCCGATTCTATGATCAAAACTAAGTAAAAAAGTTCATATGAACATGGGTCCGGAAATGCTTCCTAAGGGCACAGGGACCCATTGAAGAGGGAGGAATGGAAATCATTTTTTTGCAATATCTCTCAATCGCGTTGTGATAAATGAATGAAATTTGGTATACACAGCTAAATTTTGATGAGCAATTTGATGGACTAATCCATTTATTTCCACAAGGTCCATTGGGGTGGGTACGGGGGGGCCCTTGGTACTTTGCGTGTGTAACTTTTTCATCTTTGACTTTTTAACAAATTGGACAGCAAATTCCGTTTTCCCGAACTGTTTTACGTTAAAAAGGTACTCTTGTTTCAAATCGTTATCTTTAACGGTTTCTGAGAAAATCGCTCTTGAATTAATCCCACTTTGGTCAATTTCATAGTAATTTAAACAAAATTATCAAGGTATTCTTATGTCAAAGTATTGTCAACCCGATTGCCAATTTAATAGTTCTAAGCGAAAAAAATGGAAGAGTTTACGGGACAAGAGTTAGTTGATATGATATTTATTTATGGCTTTTGCGATGGTAATGCTGCAGCGGCAGAACGCGAGTACGGGAGAAGGTTTCCAAACCGAAGGCTGCCATCAAGGAGGACATTCCCTACGGTATTCCGCAACTTAGCTGCAACCGCCACTTTTCGAAAGGCACCGGGTCAAGGACGTCCCAGGATTAATAGGGAAGCGGAGGTCCTTGACGCTATTGAACAAGATCCTACGACTAGCATACGGAACATTTCAAGGCAAATAAATGTTCCTCGGCCAACGGTACTACATATCTTAAAGATTTCCTTAACAGAATTGATTAGATGTGCTACTAACATTTCAGGTTGGAAGAATATTAAAGCGACAAGGTCTACATGCCTATCACTATCGACGTGTACATGGCTTGATACCAGAAGATTTTGCGCCACGTATGCAATTTTGTCGCTGGATTTTGTCGCTGGACAACGAGCAAGCTTCCAAAATTTTGTGGTGTGACGAAGCTACTTTTACCCGAAATGGAAAATTAAATTTTCATAATTCTCATTATTGGGAAGAAGAGAACCCACATGTTGTTCGGAGAACAAACTTCCAGCAACGGTTTTCCATAAATTTATGGGCGGGAATAATTCACGACACTCTGATTGGACCTATTGAAATTCCACAACGTCTCAATTCAAATCTTTATTTAAACTTACTTCAAGAAAATCTTCCCCAAATTCTCGATGATCTGCCTCTAAATTTACGACGTAACATGTTTTTTCAACACGATGGAGCCCCGGCACATAGTGGTCGCAATGTTCTAAATTTCCTAAACGAAAATTTCGCTGGACGGTGGATAGGGAGGCACGGACCGGTAGCTTGGCCGCCGCGTTCTCCCGACCTAACCCCGCTGGACTTCTTTTTCTGGGGATATCTAAATCAAAAAGTTTACGCCACCGAAGTCGATACCCGTGAGGAATTGCTGCAGCGTATCAATGATGCAGCCAATGAAATTCGTCAAAACCGTTTTAGCATCTTAATAGCTTCGAGAAGTGTTACACGTAGGGCAAGACTTTGTATCAGAGAAGGTGGAGGGTTTTTTGAACAGTTTTTAAAATAGCTTGTTGTCTGTTATCAAAATTAAGTTTCCATCTTATGATCCCTTCGAAAAGTGACGGTTGCAGCTAAATTGCGGAATACAGTGAGGAATGTCCTCCTTGATGTCAGCCTTCTGTTTGGAAACCTTCTGCCGTACTCGCGTTCTGCCGCGCAGCATTACCATCGCAAAAGCCATAAACAAATCATCATATCATAATTGTTCTACATCAATAATGTGTATTACTGATTACGTATTAAATTATTATTATTATTTTTTGTTTAAATTACTATGAAATTGACCAAAGTGGGATTAATTCAAGAGCGATTTTCTCAGAAACCGTTAAAGATAACGATTTGAAACAAGAGTACCTTTTTAACGTAAAACAGTTCGGGAAAACGGAATTTGCTGTCCAATTTGTTAAAAAGTCAAAGATGAAAAAGTTACACACGCAAAGTACCAAGGGCCCCCCCGTACCCACCCCAATGGACCTTGTGGAAATAAATGGATTAGTCCATCAAATTGCTCATCAAAATTTAGCTGTGTATACCAAATTTCATTCATTTATCACAACGCGATTGAGAGATATTGCAAAAAAATGATTTCCATTCCTCCCTCTTCAATGGGTCCCTGTGCCCTTAGGAAGCATTTCCGGACCCATGTTCATATGAACTTTTTTACTTAGTTTTGATCATAGAATCGGCCTGTTCAGGGTTGGCAGCTAATTATGAGACACCCTGTATTTCTAATTTTCTAAATAACATTCAACAATTAATTATGCCGTTCACCCGGTGTGCGAAGTTGCATTTATCTTAAAATAGAACTGGTATTCCAGGCACTGTAAGGAGAGGAAACAGGTGCTCCACGGCCAAAGCATTTCTTAGGCCGGTGAGGAACAGAAGGAACTTGCACATAGCCATGTACTCGCAGGTCACCAAGCTGATGATCGACCAGAAGACGAAGCGAGCATACGGGGTGAAGATGATACGTAACAACAGGCCCCATTTCGTGAAGGCCAGGAAAGAGATCATCCTCAGCGCGGGTGCCATCGGCAGCCCGCATATACTGATGCTGTCCGGAATAGGTAAGGAGCGTGCGGGCTCGATTTAAGATCCCCGAGCAAAATCCACAATTCCCACAATTAGTAATAATGAGCGTGGGGTGTTTTGCTTTTAGGGCCCAGAGAACATTTGGAATCGTTCAAAATACCAGTGCACAGCGATCTGAAGGTGGGGTACAATCTGCAAGATCACGTGGGACTGGGCGGGTTTACCTTTATCGTGGACAGTCCAATTTCCTTTACGAAGAAGCGATATCAAACCATGGCGGTGGCGATGGAGTACATTGTTAGGGAAAAAGGACCTTTAACCTCCCTGGGCGTAGAAGGTCTCAAGATTTTGATTGTTTTAAATAATGTACATAGGCTACATATATTTTAAGGCCGACAAATGCTTTTTGTGAAATCCCTCTCAGATTTTTTACATTTTGATAACATAATTATGTCTGTATCAAACGTTTCCGTCAAATTTCAATTTTTTTGTATTCGTTTTTTCCAGAAGACACAGAAACAAATGTTTTTCGTATGAATTTTTGTCCAAAAATGCTCTCTTTTCGAGATATAATTTGAAAAAATGTAAGATTTTTTTATAGAGGGTGTTAGTTAAGGCAAGCTTTAAGGGATAATTACTTGAGTTACTTTAAGTCAAAGGAATTATGTAGGCATGGGCGGTGAAATAAAAAAAATATATTGAGATGAAATCAGATTAACGAGAGAAAAGTAAAATTTAAATTAAATATTTATTTAAAAGAGAAAGCGGTAAAGGCAATGGTTGAAATGATTATTACAAAATTTATTATTGAGTTGATTATCATGTTATTAAATTGGAGCATATGCCAAGATGTTATAAGAAAAATATAATTGAAATTAATTAAAATGTAGAATTGGTAGATAGCAAACAATAGTTAAAATGCCAGACTTTGATTAAATAGTTAAAAAAATAAGGCAGAATAAGAGTTAATAAAAGATATTAAAATCGAAAGACAATTTATAGATTAATTAAAAGGATATGTCAGAAAAATGTCAAATTTAAAGTGGGATCCACAAGGAATTCAGTAGTCACTAGAAAGGTCAAATAATATTAGAAAATAAGAAATATTTTGAAGTATAAGGCAAAATTGATTGTAAAGAAAGTAGAATAGGGTGTAGAAGTGCAAAGGAGAAAGTAAAGTGAAGTGAATTACAAGAGGAAAATGGCACCTTTAAAGATATGTGGAAAGGCCTTTAGAAGGAAAAGAAAAATTAAAATAGTAAAAAAAGAAAATAGATTATTATTGATTAGTTACAGAAATAATTTTGAAAAACGACAGTTGTTGAAGAAAGAAAAGAAAACCTATAGAAATATAAGCAGTTAATAAGCGAGAGAGTGTAAAAAGATTCAAGTAGGAGAAATCAAGAATTTAAAAGTTCCAAGTGGTAAAATAAGTGACCCAAGAAATACGAGACAAGCGGAGCACCAACAAACAAGGTCCAGGAAGACAGAAAGAACGCGGAATAGCAGTAGCAGGTTCCAGAGGCCAGTAAGAAAACGGAATATCAGTAGCAGGATCCAGGAGAGCAGTAAGAAAACCGCATATCAGTAGCAGGGACTAGGAGACCAGTAAGAAAGCAGCATAGTCGACAGGTTCCTGAAAGGAAGCGAGATAGGATAGACAAGAATTAAGGAAAACAATCAAGCAGAGTAAAGGAGAGAAATCAGTCGACAAGTCATTATCGATAATACGTATAAAAGGTACCTTTATAATAAAAGTAAAATTCGTATACGAAATAGATTGATACAGATTTTCAAAAGTAAGAAGTTAGTATATAAAAAGTTTAGCAAGTCACTAATTTCATATTAAACAAATTTATTTAACTATATCAGACATAATCAAAATTGGCCAATCTTTGTAAAATTAAATATTAATCTTAGAAAAAAATAACCAGTTGTTAAACAAGAAGTTATAAGATAAAATGTCAATGTCTTAATGTATGCAACCAGTCATACATGAAATTTAATTATAACGGTCGTATCGATATAACATCTTGTTTAAGGTTTTGTAAATAGTGTGAAATACTTCAAAATATTGACTATTGTGTTTAACAGTTTTTATTGACAAATTTTGACATATAGATAACAAAACAATAATAAATTCATTTATTAATAACCCTTTTGTATTTATAGCTGTGATTGTGTGTGGTTTCTTGCTAAAGCATATAGTGAATAGAACCGACTACTGAGAGGAGTCTAGAGCTAGGTAGGGCGAAGGTATACAACCACCAATACACCAAAACCAAATTGATATCACAACAATAAAATTTTTTTGGCGCTAACATATACTCTCGTACACACACACACACACACACACACACACAATATCATAACAATATATACGTTTGATGCAGTGATGAATCTTAAATTAATTATTTATCACTAAAGAAATTCGACACCAGCTGATATTTTAAAACTCGATCACTACTTGCAACGCCTTGTGATATTTCCGAGAATATAAATATACTTTTCTAAAAACAAAAACGAAACATTCTAGAAAATTTAAAATAACTACTGTTATTTTACATTTTGTTTCTCAAAAAAATTTATAGAATATTTTAACAATAATTATGACGTCCTAAAATATAAATAGAGAGTAGAAATTTTACCTTTAATTAGAAAAAATAATTCGCCGATATTTTCATGATACGAACTTTTTTCATAAACGAGTAATGTCAGGTTTAATAAAGCGATTCGTAATGTCAATAAAAGTTTCAGTTTTACAAATAATTTTTTTTAACCTTTTTTGGTTTGTTTTGATGTATTTAATTTATAAAAATAATAATTTCAGGAAACATTATTTAAAATTAACATTAGATTATAAAAAAACACGAAAATGATATACATACATCCAAAATTTCCGATATTTTATTTCAGGTCTGGCGTTCGTCAACACCAAGTACGCCCCCTCGTCAGGCAACTGGCCTGACATTCAGTTCCACTTCGCCCCGAGCAGCGTAAATTCCGATCCGGAGCAGGTTAGGAAGATCACCGGACTCCGCGACAGCGTCTACAACACCGTCTACAAGCCCCTGAAGGACGCCGAGACCTGGACCATCCTGCCCCTGCTTCTGAGGCCAAGGAGTACTGGCTGGGTGAGGCTGAAGTCGAAGAACCCCGAGGTATACCCGGACATCAACCCAAATTACTTCACGCACAAGGAGGATATCCAGACGTTGACGGAGGGGATCAGGATAGCCCTGAACGTCTCCGCCAGCGAGGCGTTCCAGAGGTTCAAGTCCAGGCCCCACATGATACCGTTTCCCGGTTAGTAGAAAGTCTTGCTACGAGGATGAGAGCGATCATTGCTATTAAACGCGTTTTTTAGGTTGTAGACAATACGCCTTCGACACTGACGAGTACTGGGAGTGTTCCATCCGCCACTTTACCTTCACCATCTACCACCCCACCTCCACCTGCAAAATGGGCCCGGCTTCAGACCCGGACGCCGTGGTGGATGCCCGGTTGAAGGTGTACGGCATCGGAGGCTTGAGGGTGGTGGACGCTTCCATCATGCCCACCATAGTGAGCGGCAACACCAACGCGCCCGTCATTATGATCGGGGAGAAGGCGTCGGATATGATAAAGGAGGACTGGGGCATGGCCGTTAGGTAGTCACTAGCGGGACATTAACTGATAGTTACAACTGTTTTAAAAGCTAGTCATTTTGTGTATATTTATTATCAGTGTAGGTATAGTGTAAAAGAAATGTATCTTCATCTTACATTTTAAACTGAAGAACGTGTGTCTAAAGGAAGAAAAATAGACTATAAACAGTTTAGATGAAAGTAACACATAATCTATTTGCTATTTAAAATATTTGCGTGTCGTGTTGCTTTCAGCACTATTTGGTTATATGACCAATAACACGCGATTATTTATATTATAAAATAAATTAGTAAATAAATGAAAATCATTGAAATAAGCAAAATTTACGAAAGAGATCTAATAATAAGAATTAAATACGTTATATATTCTATTAACATTATTATCGATACTTTTTATTCTGCAGCAAATTATTATTAATTTATGCTTAATTATTTTTGAATAGACATATTTTCTATGTAATACATATTATTACGCAAACCTATTCAGAAAATGTAAGTTTTACAGAAAAAAATGAACTCTATTCCTACTACCTACTTTATTCAACTTTAGCTTAGAATTTGTATATATAATTTTAGGGTATATCGTGTAAATAAAGTAGCGACATTTTTATTTTTTTAATAAATCATTTAAAACCATTTTCTCGAGTTATTTATTCATAATAAATTAGAGATTAACCCCCTTATCAACTTGTACTCTTCAACACTTTGAGAACGAAGGAATGACAGTTTGGTTCACTATCTAATAATTTATACCTAGTGTAAACCTCGTTTGAGGGAAAAAAAACTTATCCTATGAACCACAAATAGGTCCAGATCCAGACAACAATTAATTGGATTATTGGATTATTTTTACGATTAAGAAAGTAATTAACTAAAATTTGTACATTTTGTTACATTTCTCAACATTTTATGAATTTTTGTATCTTGGTCTATTTGTGCTACAGTTCTGTTTGTTTTCCGAGTTATTACAAAAAAAGTCAATTTGACATTCAGATTCGTTGCAAGTTTTTTGCAACACAATTCTGAATCTACTGTTTTAATTCCCATTAAAAATTATTATTTACAAATAAATTAAAAATGAGATTCCATGATCTATACTTCTTTTTTATTACAATTTACTCCTTTATTGATAAGATCACGCAGTCTTGTGGAATCAAAATATGAAACCTATTTTTTTTTAAAAAAAGACCTGTACTTTTTGATAATAGTCAACTTTCAGTTTCACTGCAAATTAATTTCAATAGTAGTTGGTTTGATTAACCTCGTATATTTCAGTTTCTCCAGGATAGTAACTTGTCATTGCAATGGGGAGTTTGTATAAGAAAAAAAATGTGTAATATATTTATGTATTTTGTCCGCCAGATTCATGTCACTTTAATGATTTTTGTAAAAATACAAAATTAAATTTTTTGTCACATTATTTCATTTTATGGTAATATCTGATACACTGACAGGCATACCATTCCAGCAATATACAGGGTGTTTCAGTGCGAGTGAATCAAACTTTAACCACAAATAGAACTCGTTCATTTTGAAAAAAAAATCGAATTTTCAAAATGTTGCACAGCCTCAAATAAAGCAATTAGATACTTGAAAACATTTTTACACAGAAAAAGACGCTCAACGTTTCAAATGGTTTTTGAAAAATTGAAATCGGTTGATTAGGACGGCCACAGTAAATTTTTAAAGTTAACTCTTTTTTTTATTTTTAAACAATTAGATGACATTTACCAATTTGCAATTTAGTTTTCTTTTTAATTATAATTTTAAAGTACCTACTCGGAAAGACGCTTCTTAAAAAAAAAGTTAAATTACGTTTATTGGTTCCCGAGATATAAGCGGTCAAAGTTTATCAGCATTTACCGTTAATTTATGAACAATTTAGCAGTAATAATCTTTGATCCAGTGGCTTCGTTTTTCCGAGTTCTCAATTGGAAAAAAATTTCATATCCATAGATTATCGGCAACATAAGTAGATAAATCATCGGAAAAGCTGTCGCTCGCACGCGCGAAAAGTGACTCAAAACACGAAAAGTTGGGGAGGGGGCTTTCGTTCCGAGACTAAATTCGGAATTTCAAAATGAGAATGTACGAAAAAAATTGCATTACCTCGGCTTCTAATGGACCAATTTGGATCTTTTTTTTTAATCCGATGTCTCGCGAGCCAAGAAATTCGAATAGCATAATACCAACGGTCTAATTTGCACATATTTTGTTATGAACAAAGTTTATTATTTATGCATTAAATATACTGTATATTTTACCCTGTGCTATTTTGCATTTTTTCCATGAAAAAATTTGTTTACGTATACAGGGTGGTCCGAATTTTATGCAGGAAACTTCGAGGGCAGATAGATCTCTTTAAAATAATAGGTGTTTGCCTTATAAACATAGGTCTAGAACGGCCTCGTTTTAGAGATACAGGGTGTTAAAGTTGTTAAAAAAAATTGATTTTTTTGTTTATATCTCCGGAATCTATTAACCGATCTCAATAAAATTTAGTANATGAATGTATTTACCTATTTATAATTATTACAATTATTTAAATGATTTTTGCTTAAACAAATCAAAAAAATTTTTGTTTGGAAATTAATTTTTTTGTTAAATACAACAAAATTAAGAAAAAATGGTACTTTAAAATTATAATTTTTGAAAAAACTAAATTACAAATTGATAAATGTAATCCAATTGTTTAAAAATAAAAAAAAAGTGTTAACTTTAAAAATTTACTGTGGTCGTCCTAATCAACCGATTTCAATTTTTCAAAAACCATTTGAAAGGCTAAGCGGTATTTTCTATGTGAAAAAATTTATACAGATGCTTTATTTGAGGCTGTGCAACATTTTGAAAATTCGAAAATTTTTTTCAAAAAATTATTTTGCGAAAATTATCGAACCGATTTTAATTGAAATTTGGTGTGTTGTTTTATTATACTCTAAAGTTTTTTTTTTTACCAAAATTAGAATGCCCTCGGAGCAATTAAAATATTTTAAAAAAATTATCCAAAAAATTTGATTATTTTGCCTTATTTTCATCAATTATTAGTATTTTGGAACATCGGTAATAAATTTAAACATTTTTAACTTACAGTATATTGTGCAAAATTCAATTCTAAAACTTTTTTCCTCTTCAATATTTTTCCAAAATGTATAGGTTGCAAGATAAAAGTAAAAAATAGGTATTTTTTTAAATGTTTTAAACATGTTTGCAATTTTGAAAATGTTCCGGGCCTCCCGGGATCTAGGTATCTACACTTTTATTATGAGTTGTACTGAAGGTAATCCAGAAAAAATTTGCTCGGCCCCTCTCACGTCCAACTCAAAACAGGTCCGCCCTGGTCTAGTTGTCAAAACAACGTGACTCAAATATGAGACTTGCTCGAAAGTTTTCCACTTGAACTCTGTACTTGGGATATAACTACCTTAAAACGGTCTTTAATTTCTATTGCTGTCAGAACTCGCCGGTTTTCAGGTTTCGATTTAATCAATTTTCGAAACAATTTTAGATAAAATGTATCTCGTACAATTCTGTCTAAGAAAAGTCGTAAGGTACGTGGGACTTTCGTTTGTAATTTGAATGTTACACAGCGGAAATATAATTATACTCTCTCAGTTCAAAGCAATTACAATATTCATAATACATATCGTTCCAAAATTGTTCTCTACAAATTTCTCCCTGTTTACAAGTAAAAGTTAAATAATTAAATGGTTGTTGCAGATGCTCAATTTAAGCAACTATATAACTACACATAAATATTTATCGAGATTTGTAAATTTAAACAATGAAGGATAAAGATGTCATTTAAAAAAGTATGCTTTATATTACATATAGGTAAGTACGTATTTTTAATTTTTACCGTCTTCGTTAATTTAAACTTTAAAGTTTCTCACTTTGTTTTCTCATAGTAAAATTACACTTTAGGTGTCGTAAATGTACATTATATCAATAATGTAAATTTATAATTTGAGTGAATTACACAAAAAGTGTAAAATTACATGCTTAATGTAACTTTCTTGTATGATGTAATTTTACATTACCTACTGAGTCGTCATAATAACCAATGACCTAGTGTGTAATTTTACATAAAATTTTTATCAGTGTATCTAAATGTCTTTAATTTTAGGCGAGACACCATACAATATAGAGGAGAAAGCACAAAGAAATGTCCTTGGTTGCATCACAGAAAAAACGAATACGGTTTGCATGAGTGTCACGCTGGAGGTGGTTATTCAATAGGCTTGTTCCTAGTTGGAAACAAAGCGCTGTTTGTATTCGGAAGGAGTCTCATTTCACATGCCGTTGATGTTGAAATATTTTTAAGCAAATGTAATTAGTTCAGAGCGAGAAAGTAATTTCCTCAATTTATTTGTTCAGTCTTTTTTGCGGATTACTTTACCAGATGCATCATTAATAAAATATACATATTTTTCCTGCAAGGCAAACCTTAAATGTGTACCTACAAATATTTTAAGTTTGGATTACCTTCAATGAAGACGGCGGTTCTCAAAATGCAGATACACGTGATTGGACAGATTTTTAAAAGATAAAAGTCTCCGTAAATATTTATAATTATTATGCAAAATAACGAATTATACCTATCCGCGGTTAAAATATATTCTGTGTACATGGTGGGCAAATAAGCGAGGTAAGCGGCTGTATCTCAGAAACTAATGATCGTAGAGAGCTACGGTAAAAAATTTTATAGGTAAAGTGGGCAAGGGAAAATGCTGGAAATTATTTTCAAGTTTCCAAGATGGCCGCCAGTGGGCGTTTCCACCATCTTGAATTACATAAAGTTACGTTTCTCGCGATTTTCCCCAATGAATGTAACAAAAAAGTATTTGCGTTTTAATGTTAACTTAAAGTCGAATATTTTTTGTAAAAACAATTTTTCTCTATCTTTCGAAATAAAGTGGTGGGGGGTATTTGAATGTTGTTTTAAATAAATGCCTGTAACTTCGAAACGGCTTAATGGATTTGGATAAATTTGGTATCATTGAAAAGAGCATTTCTTGGGCTTTTAGGTTTCTCGTAATCATGACAGTTGCGACCTACACGGCCGCCGATAGAGGGCGTTATTCGATATTATAACCAAAATATTGGATTTTCTCAAAAAATTTAAATGCGATGATATGACTTTTTTTAGACTAGAAAATAGACAAATGACCAACCAATAAGCCTGCGCAAACCGCATCTTAATATCTTTTTCCTAACTCAAATTATTTAAAAAAATACTAAACCAGGAAAATTCATATATCCCCATTTAAAAATGCATCGGTTGCTTTCGATAAGAAGGCAAGTAGTAGGCCATGGACACGACAATCGCCTAACAAAAATATTGCCAAGTAACGTCAAACTTTTGTCACACGCAGCCTAATATTGTTGATTGCGTATAATTTGAGTACTTTTTAATCAAAATGCCTCTCACAAATAATGAAGCCGTTGACATGATTGCGATTTATTTCGAGTGTTTTCAAAATGCAGCTATAGCTGCAAGACAGTACGCGGCACGGTATCCAGATCGCCGTCATTACGGGAGAAGAATGTTTCCGCGCTTGGTACAGCGATTACGCGATACTGGAAGTTTTCGTCGTCCTAAACGTCGCAGGCGTCGCAATGGAAGGACCGAAGAAAACATTATCAATGTCTTGGCTTACATAGAATTTGATAGACATGTAGGAACTAGAACATTGTCTCTAGACTTGGGAATAGCACGAACAACTGTTAGAAATATTTTGAAAGATTATAGGTAAATAATTTTATCTTATTCCAAGTATCTTAGCACATACTCTCAAATACACAATTCAGTGTTATTCTGATTATATTATTTTTACGCATATGTTGTTTTTTACTTTTAGATTACATCCTTACCACATAGTTTTGCACCAGGCGCTAAATGAACAAGATTTCGATAATAGATTAAATTATTGTCAATGGATGCTAGGCATGCTTGAGGAAAACAGAAATTTCTTAACGGAAATTCTCTGGACCGACGAGGCTACCTTTAGTAGTGATGGTAGAGTAAACCGTCATAATATGCATTATTGGTCCGCTGAAAATCCGCATTGGTTAAGAGAAGTGCAGCACCAGGGACGCTGGAGCCTAAATGTGTGGTGCGGTATCATTGGGGACAGAATTATTGGACCTTATTTTTTTGATCAAGCTTTAACTGGTAACCGCTTCTTAGAGTTTTTGATCAACGACTTGCCAATTTTGTTGGAAGATGTGCCACTCGAAACTAGGAGAACTATGTTTCTGCAATTAGATGGTTGTCCGGCACATTATTCAATTAATGTCCGAAACCATATTAACGGGACCTTTCGAGAACGCTGGATAGGAAGGGGAAGCCTATTTCCTTGGCCGGCAAGATCTCCGGACTTGACATGTCTTGATTTTTACTTGTGGGGACGCTTAAAAGACATTGTTTTTCAAACTCCACCAACAACACGAATGGATATGGAAAACAGAATTCGAAACTCAATTCGTCAACTATCAGCGGTAGAAATCGAGGCTGCGGTTCTGTCGACTCAAGAAAGACTGGAACAATGTGTGGAATATGACGGAAGGCAATTTGAACACAGAAGGCATTAATCTTTTTTCAAAATCGGTCCTTTTCAGGACCACAACTTTATTTAAAAGGAAAATCGCTTATAAATACGAAAACGTGCGACTTAAAATCACAGCACTAAATAAACTGACATTTCTTGTGAATATTTTAGAGAGGAGTTTGTCTTTTATTTCCATGGCCTACTACTTGCCTTCTTATCGAAAGCAACCGATGCATTTTTAAATGGGGATATATGAATTTTCCTGGTTTAGTATTTTTTTTAATAATTTGAGTTAGGAAAAAGATATTAAGATGCGGTTTGCGCAGGCTTATTGGTTGGTCATTTGTCTATTTTCTAGTCTAAAAAAAGTCATATCATCGCATTTAAATTTTTTGAGAAAATCCAATATTTTGGTTATAATATCGAATAACGCCCTCTATCGGCGGCCGTGTAGGTCGCAACTGTCATGATTACGAGAAACCTAAAAGCCCAAGAAATGCTCTTTTCAATGATACCAAATTTATCCAAATCCATTAAGCCGTTTCGAAGTTACAGGCATTTATTTAAAACAACATTCAAATACCCCCCACCACTTTATTTCGAAAGATAGAGAAAAATTGTTTTTACAAAAAATATTCGACTTTAAGTTAACATTAAAACGCAAATACTTTTTTGTTACATTCATTGGGGAAAATCGCGAGAAACGTAACTTTATGTAATTCAAGATGGTGGAAACGCCCACTGGCGGCCATCTTGGAAACTTGAAAATAATTTCCAGCATTTTCCCTTGCCCACTTTACCTATAAAATATTTTACCGTAGCTCTCTACGATCATTAGTTTCTGAGATACAGCCGCTTACCTCGCTTATTTGCCCACCCTGTACATGCTAACAGCCTCCTTACACTTAAATGAAAGACAATTCTGTTCTATTCAGTACAGGACATTAATAACACGGCAAAGAAAGCAGGAAGTCATGCCGCAGAATTAGACTACAACTACTGATCGTGAGAGAGACTTCCTACTAACTTGAAACACAATTTATTGGTGCAAAATATGTAGCTGTTAAATTACTATCATGCATGCCTAGAACGATGTTGAAAGTTTGTAAGTGTATTTAAACACATAACATAAAATAAAAAAATAGTTTTATCGATGATTTTATAGATAATAATAGTAGGTATTCGAAGTGTAAGTTACTTAGGAGGCATTTGATTTTTTTAAGCAACTGTTACCTTTCAAACTACCTATAATTATGGAGATTATCAATGCTAAACGTGAACAATTTTTTTTATTCTAAACAAGACTTATTACTGCGATACGCATATAATAAATTAGAGCTAGAAGATTGTTTATTATTTATTTACCCATAAGTATGCTATAGATAGGTATTACTTAAGCAATGTAGAACAATTATGACATACAATTAAACGTAGACTGAATATCAAAGTTAGAACTACGTGCTCTTCTAAACGTATATCTGCACTTGCGGTTGCGCCAATAACGTTGAAGACAGTAGGAAGCTTTGGAGTGTGCTTTCTCCGCTTCCTCATAGCGAAACAGGCCTCGCGGCCGGAGACTATAACGTGAGATAAACAACAGAACCTGAAAAATATTAAATTTTCTTTATATCGATGAATAAATAAATCGCACTTTAACAAACTCTAAAAAGTTAGTAGTGCTGTCCAACGTATGAAACAAATATGTACCTGGATGTACACTCATAAAAGTTTAATATAAAATTAGACATTAGATTTAAACACCTCTTTTTTTGTGACGTCTTTATCATTCAATGTTTAAATTTCAAAATGAACTATCAAATATGTACATTTTCATACTTTGGAAAACCATATACCCAAGCATAAATCAATCTCAGACTTCTTTTAAGTACTATGAAGACTAATTAAATAAACAATACGCACTGATCAAATACAAATGAGATACATTTTCATTATATTTAGGGAGTTAAAACGCTGTGCTTTATGATTACGGCACAAATGAATCTAAGCATGCCTACTGAACAACCAGTCAATTCTCTACACATCCGCTGTAACACCACACCGAGTGATCAATCGATTAATCTGATTAGTTCAACTAAATCAGGTCATGTAAATTCACACTTTTATTCATATACTTATTGACATCAAATATAGTAACAACTCATAAAGGATTAGGAATAATACATTATAAAATATAATGTAGAATGAAAAAGGTAAAATCAAATACATTTTTGTGTATAAAAGCCATAACAAATAGGTATGTAAAAAGCCTATGTGAATTTCCACAATTTTTATTTTTTATCAGGGTAGGCATAAGGTTTCTAAAAATTGATTCCGGTTCGAAATAATATTTCCCGTCCACGAACGATATTACCACAATGATTAAAACAAACACAAACAAGATCGAGTCCAGCTTAAAAAATGCAGTTCTAAAACACTTAATTAAGTCCTCGCATAGCTTTGTTCTGTTTAAAAACACATTGCGTAATTCTACAACGCTTGTGGAGACTTTTTCGAATTCATTTACGTCAGGCACCCGTCAACCTAATGATGCGCCACATTTCATTTACTCTGATAAGACCGCCTCAAGAAATTTTACAATCTCCTGCACCAAATAATTACCTCTCGAAACTAGATAATGAGTCACAAAATAAGTGTCCTTTTAAAGAAAGCACCAGTTTTACCCACGAGCAATAAAACCAACAACGCATTATTCTAATAATATTTTTTCGAAAACCTCTTCGATTTTAAGATAATACAATTTCTCAAAATGTTTAATAATGTTTTTGTTACCCGCCACTGAAAGATAAGAGGGACGCTTAGTTTAGTTACTAATAAACAAAAAACACAACTAATTTCATAAATAATGTTAAGTAGATATTTCTCTAATCCATAGGCAGTTGTTTAGGGTTCTCTTAAAACGTCCAAATAACTTATAAAATGCGAGTTGTAGAAAAATGCATTACACAAGAGTTGTTGCTTTTGTTGAGTTAAATACGTGGTTAAAAATTTGGCATGCATTCATTTCTGGGACAATTATATTATTGTATTTATTTTCATATTGTATGCATGAGAGGAAAGTGAAAGTATCACGAAATATTGAAAAATATCTGGTCTCATATTAGAAGCCACCTAATGAGATCATCAGTGGACCAAAGTTATGTACTACAAAGTTAGTTTTTAAACAATTTAGAAAGTTTAAATGTTAAACTTGAGCATAAAATCGCAACTACAAAATTACAAGGTCTTTCTAACATTAATCTACTAAATTAGACAAAAAAAAATGGGCCATGGTTACTCCTAAATCAAAATTTCACGCAAATAGATACATTTCGCTTAAAGATACCGCAAGTAACTACGTATACGAGTCGAATGATAAGTATAACATGTCTGATGCAATACCTAAGTGTCTTCTGCTATCATTGTATTCATTAAGAAATCAGTGTTTCGAAACCTGTTAAATTGGATTAAGAAATATATCTTTTCGGCGTTCGTAACACAAGGTGAAGTTGCAAAAAACTTCTGCTTGAACTAAGTAGGTATGCACGAGTATGCCTTCATTGCCCTCAATTTTGTAAAATTTGTACGATTTAATAATTGGATTTCCGGTATTCAATGAATTATCGACATGTAGAATAAGCTATATTTTATTCAATTCAAAAGTCTTGCAGCCATTTGGAATGGATGCTAAAATCTGTAATATGATATTACAAATTACAGATACCTATAAAATTTCTTGGAATAGTATTTGACAAGTGCATCAATTAGAAATCACATTATAATCAACTAATAAAAAAAGCTAATTCTGTAACATATTTAATATTAAATTCTATAACATATTTACTTTCAATATACCGCGATGTATTGTAAGGTAGAGTCTAGATGAAGCTACGGCATACTTCCTGTAAACCAACTTTAAGACAACTTAATATTATATCTTTGGTACCCTGATACAAGTTGTGGAAATTCACATACTTGGGTTTATTACATTCATATTTGTGATAGTTTCTTGTACACGAAAAATGCAAATAAATTGAACGTATATGATATATTGTATATAGAAACACATTAGAGGGAATATTTTCTTTTTGCGATGTATGTTTAGATTCATTTGTGGCGTAATAATATAGGGCAGTGTTTTAACTATATGAATATCAGTGGCGGCTCGTGACTTTTTGAGATGGGTGGGCAAAATATTTTTTCTCTCATGTAACTTAATATCATATATTAATTGCAATCTACGTTAGTCTATTTACTTTTGAAAGTGTAAAAAACTTAAGAATTATGAAGATAGTTAATATAAATATACCTGAAAATTATATTAGTTATTCCAAAAGTATACCTAATAGTTCAGCAAGAACAAACGAGAATGTCATCACAGTGATTTCTTGCCGGGATAGGGGATAAGGCAAGGATTAAGGCATAGAAGGACATATAAAAAATTATATAATTCTCTAAACAAATAGTAAAATTCTCTATCACTTTTATAGCTGAAATTACTAACGATAAATTATACTAAAATTCTAATAAGTAAATAAATAAATAAATAAATAAATAAATAAATAAATAAATAAATAAATAAATAAATAAATAAATAAGTAAATAACCAAATCAATAAGGCGCTTTACAATGTCTCTATTTTCGTCCACGACTTTATTATGGTTTAAAATATTCTCACGAAATGCAGAATCAAGAAAAGTTTGAATGTTTTGTTTTCCTAATAATTTAAATTTTAATGTTGAATATGTATGCTCCTCCGATCGCTCGTGTTTTTTTTGAAATTCATTTATATGTTTCAGATCTGAATATCCTAGATAATTCCATGGAGTTTTACTTTTTTCATTAAACTGTAAGCAATTCCAACAATATAATTTGTTTCTGGTTTCATTACCTTTTAACCATTCATATTTATTGTACCAATTTTTACTAAATGATCTGTTACTTCCGCAATTGTTTTTATTTATTAAATTTTTCATGTCAGGCGTAGGTTTTAATCTTGAAATAAATAATAATTTATCATCGAAAGTTAACATACAAAATTTTTTATTTAATAAAAAATTAATAATATCACCATTGCTACTCACCAATTCGCTATTTTCGGCTTACCATTTTGCTTTATTCCAAACTATTAAACAATAAAAACTTACCTAAACCACTATACTAACCCTAACCTAGAACTTACAAACAACCAAGTCGTGAAGTACAAGGAATAACAAATCTCTACCTTCCTAATCTATGAAATAAAACTAACATCAAACCGCAGATTACACATAAGTACCCGAAGAATATACGAGTGAAATCGAAGGGCTTGCCCGGAGAGTAGAGTTATTTTAGGTAATTCAATTATGTATATTCAAATGATAATTTATTAAAAATCTGATTGAAATAAAAAAAATATATTAAATAGAAACTATTTTTTTTAATCGAACAGTTGCTTTATTATTTGAAAAAATAAATAAATATGTATCGAATTTAAAAGTCCTAAAAATAATTTATATCACTTCCATATTTACAAACTCGAATCTATTAAAATATTGAAAATTTTTCAGCAATCACTCTTAATTTAGTTTAACAGTAACGCTTCACAATAACCTTAATAAATATAATTGTCAAAGAACATTCAACATATCATAGATATTTATTTTTTAATGCGATTTACAAATTATTATAAAACGGTTTATTACTTCGTTTACTAATATTTGTTTTCTGGAATACCTTTGCAGGGAAAAATTGTTCTAATGTTCAAAAATTCATTTAAAGAACAAAATTACAGCACATAAATATACATATATTTCCAACCGCTGCTGGCTGGCTGGCGAAAAGCCGTAGCTGGCCGATACAACACTCGATGAGTATGCGGGTGCGGGTTGTGTCCGGGCTCGCCCGACTTGGGCTAGATATTCTAAATTAGTGAACGACTTACGTTTCCGATTACTCTCTAGTGCTAGCCACAGATCAAGAAAAAACATAGATAAATAATTCAGGGTATTTGTTTGAATCTCAAATGATTCATGTTTATATTTACTATTCCCCGTGTTGTGATTGGTTCGTTTAAGTTTCGCGCCACTTTTACGCTCACATCTTGACATTTTCCAGAAAAATCGAGCTCGCCATTGTTGTATTTCGTAGTGTTGTCTAATGTTTTTGCGTTTTTTATGATTTCGTGCGTGTTAGTAAATTTTTTCAAGTGAAAAAAGTGTTGAACAATGCCGAAGAAGTGCTATATTTGCAATATGTACCAAATGAAAGAAAATCAACGATCGTTCCATAAGTAAGTAACAATAATCATAGACGTAGCAATAAAACAAGCTGTTGGGGTTAAATTTAAATATTTCGCTTTGACAAAATTTAAGTGCCAAAAAGCATTTAGTAAATCAGACAAACAAAGGCGTAAAAAATTTAATCGATTTTTTTATGTTACAGATTTCCTAAAAATCTTCTAATTAGAAGACGATGGTTTAGAAGCTTAGGAATTCCATATACAGAATCAATATCTATATATACCTATATATGATCTGACCACTTTGAGGAAACATCATTTCGATATTCTCCGTCTGGTATTAGGTTCCTGAAGGAAGACGCAGTACCTTATTTAAGAGAAACCTTAACTAGAAAGTAAGATAATCCACAATATTAGTAATTATATTTTATTATTATACATTATTTTAGTTTGGCACCATAATCTTATTTATAGGCACTCAAATGCGGACACAATTTAGCCTTTATGGCCTAGAACTGTCGGTAGTTACTAAAACCCGTAAAAGACGATCACAAATTGCATGAATTTTTACATGAAATTTTTGAGATCATAATTACTTACTATATACTAATTATACTGTTTGTTCTTGCTGTCAATTATAAACATTTTTCTATTGTGAATCTTCCTATTTTATTATAATATTGTATGTAGAAGTTTTTTATCTGAAAGATTTTATATTCTACTGTGTTCCAAACATTATGCTGCTTAAGGCTAAACACATAGTGGAGTGCAAAGCGATGAAATCAAATCAATAGGGGCCTATTAGAATGCACATAGTGACCACAGAGCAGAGCACTATAGGTTCTTATTGGTTTGATATTATCACTTTGCTCTACGCTTTCATTGTTGCCTTACTCTCCGCTTTACTGTGTTTAGCGTAAGAGTAGCGTTTTTGTGCCCATTGCTTTTTGAAAGTTAAATCAGTAAAACCATGAAATCTTTGGATGGAGTACCTTTTAAATTGAAAGTATATTTGGTTTTAACTGTAAATGTTTATTGCAATATAATATAATAATATAAACTTATAATTAAAAATATTTTCAGAATAAATGATCTTCAGAATACATTTCTCAATGTCTCGGCCAACAATGAAAGCCAAGCTACTTCATCAGCCGTTAACCCAAATGTTGAGGATATTTATGAAACCGTACCAATAGTTATTCAGAATTTAGATACAGAAACACCTGATACTTCCTGTGTCTTGAAACAACTTGTAAGTACACCACACACAATCGTTAGTACGTCAAGTACTGAGACGGCTTCAGAGACAAAGGAGGGATCATTGGAAGAAGATACTCGGACTGAAAATTCCTCAAGTACAGAAACAGCTCCAGAGACACTGGAACAAGATGTACCAAGTACTTCCACTAGTGTTGTAAAGAAAAGGTATTTATTTTATAGTGTACATGGTTATTAGTATTTTTGTAACTTTAAATTCTTCAAAAATTCTTCAGTCAAAAATTTGTTGCCAAAATTGACAAACAAAATTAAATGTTTAAAATATATTAATATCATAACTGAAATTATATTTCAGTTTAAATGTTTTCAACAGTGAATATATTTCATCATGTTATCTGTACTTTTTAGGGCACCAAATAGAAAACGCTTTTTTGGTGACATACGTCTGAGTGATATGTCAAATCCCAGAAAATCTAAAAAATGTTGGAAGATTATTTGTGATACAATATCAAGCCAGAGGAAGAAAATAAAATATCTTCTACAATCAACAAGGAGACATAAAGCACGTGTTGTATGTCTAAATTCACTTTTAACTTATTTGAAGAAAAACAGATATATATCAGAAAATGCAGAAGCAGCTATTCAGGTATTTTTTAATACATTTATTCATTCTTCAAATTTACCACAGTTTTTTTGTAGGCCTCGTGCTCTGAAGCTTCAGGAGAAGTAATAAAAAGGATGATGAAGGGTCCAAAGAGAGGCAAATATAGTGCAATTCTTAGATGCTTTGCATTAACTCTTCACTTTTATTCCCCAAAGGCTTACGATTATGTGAGGAATACGTTTAATAAATCGTTACCTCATCCTAGCACAATAACGAAGTGGTACGAAGCAGTGGATGGTTCTCCAGGATTTACAGAAGAATCACTAAAAACTTTACAATTTAAATGCGAGGAAGCTGCCAAGAAAAATGTAAAACTACTTTGTAATTTAGTAATAGATGAAATGTCTATAAGAAGGAGAATAGAATGGACTGGCACAAAATATACAGGATATATTGATATCGGAAGTGACTTTGATTCCGATTACGTACCACAAGCAAAAGAAGCACTAGTCTTTATGCTAGTTGCTGTAAATGATCATTGGAAGATTGCAGTGGGTTATTTTCTTGTTGATGGTTTAACTGGTATGGAGAGAGCTAACCTTGTCAAAACTTGCCTTACATTGGTTCACAAGAGTGGTGTTATTGTAACATCACTAACGTTTGATGGGGCAGCAGCTAACATATCTATGGCGACTAATCTTGGTGCAAAAATTTCTAATCCCGAGGATATAAAATCATTTTTTTTGCATCCTTGTACAAACGAAAAAGTTTTTATATTTCTTGATGCCTGTCATATGTTGAAACTGATTAGAAATTGTTTAGCTAGCCAGGGGACATTAGAACGTTTGAACAAGAAAATAATGTGGATATATCTAGAAAATCTTGTTAACCTTCAGAATGTGGAAGGACTACGTGCGGGTACAAAATTACAGAATCGTCATTTACATTGGACACAAGAAAAAATGAAAGTGAAGATAGCAGCTCAGACCTTAAGCAGAAGCGTTTCAGACGCACTCTTATATTTGTGTACAATTACATTATAAAAACATTACATTACATTACATTTATAAAAAACCTCTATCACCTGCTAGTAAAGGCATAATTTTTGAATTTCTCGATAATGCTGTTAATTATATTAAATCATTAACATTGCATGGGGTGCCAATATTATGTAGTTCACGAAAAACTGGATTTTTGGGATTTGTGATATGTAAAACAAGTTTAATAGAATTATATAATACATATGTAGAATGTGAATTACCTCTCTTAAAATATATTATTAGTTACAAATTCAGCCAGGACCACTTAGAAATATTTTTTAGTATTATGCGGAGTAGAGGAGGATACAATAATAATCCGACTGCTCGACAATTTGAGGCAACATACAAAAAATTGTTAGTTCACATCCAAATTAAAGGAGCAGAGACTGCTAACAGCATTGCACAAGATACAACTACTATTTTAAATTGTTCTAGTAGGAATAGTTTAATAAGAGACGATGAAAATGACTGTGTCATTGATATTCCTTATTTTGATATAGATTTTCAGCATGATCACGATTATATATCATCATATGATTGGCATAGCATACATAGCTGGATATGTAATTAAAATGTTAAAAAAAAAGGTATCTTGTACCAAATGTTTAAAAATAATGGAAGATGAGTACATTTTATCAAAGTTACAAGTTAGAAAGAAATATGGCAATTTAATTAATGCGTCAAGTTTTGTCACAGAAATATGTACCTATGGAGAGAAATATTTTAGATATTTAAATAAATCAAAGAATATTTACTGTAAAAGTTTAAAAAATGTCAATGGAGTATTAGTTAATACAACTATAGCAAATTTACCAGACAGAATTTATGATGTTTTTAATGAACATGTTTTTGATGAAGAACCGATGACAAATCACTCTATCGGGTTAATAACTTTGATATTAAGGAATTATTTTAATATTAGGTTGCACTATGAATGTAATAAAATGCAGGATAATATTCTTAGGATAAGGCATAAGTTAACAAAAAACATTTTATTTCGTAATCAATAAATTTTTATTTGAGTAATATGGATGTCTTTTTTCATTCATAACATTCATTTGATAGGGGCAAGTTTTAACTCCAGTATAGCCATATCACGCAATGTAAAAATCTACATGTAATTCTATACAAAATATATATTTAAACCTGTTCTAATTTTTAGTTTTCTATATATAAATCTAAATTCATATGTGTTTCTGATAGAAAGGGTTAATGGACTGACCCTATAAAATGAATTAGAATTTTAAAATATGGTCAATCTTTTAGTTTCCTATATACTTACAAATTTTATAAATTCTATGTAAGAGTTGACACCAAATTTTACACCGTGTCATACAGTTATTAAAATTAAAACGGGTATACCTATCCAAATGGAATTTAATTACTTTGTTTTGTTAAAATCTCTCGTAAAAATCATATTCATTAACAGCTTAAGAGTATGATGAAATGCGTCATTCCTTTTGTATATAAATGAGAGTAAAATTGTGTCAGTAAATCATCTCCACCGTATTTGAGGAAGAAGTAAATGTAGGGGACTGCGAAGTTCATAAGTAATAAAATAGGTTGAAGAAAAGTTAAATAATCTCATAGATACCTTAAGAAATAAAACAGGCTTTCTTAGCATACCTATTAATGGCACCATATTCTCCCGTATTACTAGTTTANTACCTGGGCATAACCCCGGCACAGGTGCTGTAACAAAGATGCCGACGGCGTCTATGCTTAAGCCGGGGATTAGGTCGGTGATTAAAAGGAAAGAAAGGGATTCTTTCCAGGTAGCCTTAATAAAGGCAGGTAGAATTTGCTCCTTGCACTACACTTTCACAAAACACGTGTGCTCTGGTCGGCTGCCCGCTAGGAACTGAGTAGTGACCGATTATCATCCGAATTATTTTTTAATAATCGGAAGGTTTCGATTATTTCAATAATCGGATGATCGATTATTTTTCATCCGAATGATCCCATCACTAATTGAAAGTTCTCGGGCCCTGAACGTAACCTATAAGATGTAAAGATGTATTGAATTTTGAATTAATCAGATTCAATTTAATTGGAATTAATAGAAATTTAAAAATGTCAACACCTGAAATTTCTGGTACCAGTACGATTAAAAGTAAATATAGCCCTTTTTGTAGTGGTGGTATAAGTAAAAGTCTTTTAACACCATGCCGACAAATTGGTTTATCAAGAAAACGTAAAACATCCTTTAATAAATCTGTAAAGAATTCAGAAAATTTAAATACGACTAATGATAGAAGCATAAACGATTACTGTATTAATGAAACAACCCCGGTGACACGCAAAAATATTTCTAGTGGAAGAAGAAAAAATAATTTACTTATTAATCTTCAAGCTACTCCACTTCCAGATCAAGAATTGTCTCTAGACAGTGGTTTGAAAAATGTAGTAGAAGAAAATGAAGGATTACAAGAAACTTATGATATACCATGTAAGAAAGAGTTATTGCAATCTTTTACATCAAAGGAATTATTTGATATAAATGCTGATCAGCTTTATTCTGTAGAGGATGCAATTACTGAAAATATTAAAAAATTACCAGAGATGATAGATAATACTCAGCAGTTAAATGTAGAATTTATCGAAAAAGGAAAAAATAACATAGGGCAAAATACTTCTGATCACAAAAATTATAGTAAACTGAAGAAAAGGAGGTTATCTAGTAATTTCCCAAATTTTGAAAATATCTGTATAAAAAATGAAAAGTCTTCTAGTCAAACCGCTATAAGTGACAGTTCTGATGATGATTTTGTAGTTAGTAAGAATAGTAAGACTAAACAGAAAAATATAGAGTTGAAAACAAAATATGGGAAGAAAACATTATCTTCACATTGTGTAGATAACAGCTCATTTGAAAGTGATTATTTAAAGGACAATAATAGTATAAAAAATATCAAGGTGCAGTTACAAAAGTTGAGTGAAGATGATATAAAATCGAATAATTTTATCGACAGTAATATTAAGACATTTAATAAAAAATGTAATTCAGATAGTATAGAAGATACTGATTTTTTTACTTCAACGCCAGAAGAAGAAATGACAAAAAGAAAAAATCTTGAAAAAAAGATGACGGTGTTAGAAAATCAAATTAAACAAAAACGATCAATAGTGGAAAATCTTCAAAGAGCTTCTATTTATAAGAGTAAACATAATATTTTGGAGTTAAAGCAGTTAACTTCGTTATGGTTGGATGGATGTGTACAAGCCTTAAGACACCTACTAACCCTCTTACAAGCACATGGTCCCATAGATTTAACAACTCTTTTAAATAACATGCAAATTCCACAAGAAATTGTTGCCAAACTACCACTGTAAATATTAAGTTAATGTAATTATAATTTTATTAAATAATAAATATCACTTTTAATTTTACTCTACCTGTCAAAAAGGAAAATGTTGTAAATATGAGTTAGAAAATGCTTAATTTGTGAGATACAGGATGTTTTAACAAAATTTACAACCTATTTCGATTACTCTTTTTATTTAACTGGGTATTTCTGATTATCAAAAAGAAAAAATAAATCAAAAGAGTAACTAATAAAGCCAAATAAATAATTTCAGAGAGCAAGATATTTTATTTTTGTACCCTACAAGAAAAATTTTTCAAAATCGTTTTGTTTAAAATATAATTAAAATACTTAATTTAAAAATCACAGAAATTGTTCAATATGAATTCTCACATTTTTAGTATCTATGCTCAATAAATCGATAGAAGAAACTTAATCGAACATCCTATATCTTGGAAACTATTCAATCTACAGGGTGATTCACAAACAGTGACCAAAAATGAAACTTTGTATTCTTTGGTGAATTTTAAGGGGTCTCCGTATAAAGATTTTATCTAGGTCGCTTCATTAAAGGGTGATACAGGGAAATATTTTAAATTTTTTTAAATAATTTAAAAACGTAAGTGAAATAATTTGAAATTGGGCACATGTATTTACGTAAACATTGTCCAAAATCTGAGGCCTTTTCCTAAAATTTAGATGCTCCAGTAGCGGAGATACAGCGCAGGGTACCGCTGGCATATTTTTCTAAATAAAATAACGCCACTGTTTTAGTAAAGCAGTAGCAATCATATTTTCGGATTCGTCTTTCAATTTTCTACAAATTACTATTCCTGTTTTTCGAAAAAATCCTAATTTTCGAGTAAAACTTAAAAAACAAATTGAAAACACTGTATCCTCACCCCCTGGATTTCTTTTTGTGTGTACAGTGAACAAATTAATACCTGAACAGTTAGAAGAAATAATAAATAATAATGCTTTTCATCAGATACAAGCCACNCTGACCTCCAAGCCTGTGGGACGTAGCCCATCGCCAGACTGGCCCGGAACACCCTCACCATACATGGCAAGAGAATGTCCAGGCCCCTCTGCAACAACGACGGGAAAACTCCGTCCGGCCCCGCTGCCTTGTAGGGTTCGAACTCATTCACTGCCCAGGTTACTGCCTCGGGTTAATAACTTTGATATTAAGGAATTATTTTAATATTAGGTTGCACTATGAACGTAATAAAATGCAGGATAATATTCTTAGGATAAGGCATAAGTTAACAAAAAACATTTTATTTCGTAATCAATAAATGTCTATTTGAGTAGTATGGATGTCTTTTTTCATTCATAACATTAATTTGATAGAGACAACCTAAAATATAAACCAATTAACAGCTTTATTAGGGGCAAATTTTAACTCCAGTATAGCCGTATCACGCAATGTAAAAATCTACATGTAATTCTATACAAAATATATATTTAAACCTGTTCTAATTTTTAGTTTTCTATATATAAATCTAAATTCATATGTGTTTCTGATAGAAAGGGTTAATGGACCGACCCTATAAAATGAATTAGAATTTTAAAATATGGTCAATCTTTTAGTTTCCTATATACTTACAAATTTTATAAATTCTATGTAAGAGTAAATTTTACACCGTGTCATACAGTTATTAAAATTAAAACGGGTATACCTATCCAAATGGAATTTAATTACTTTGTTTTGTTAAAATCTCTCGTAAAAATCTCCACCGTATTTGAGGAAGAAGTAAATGTAGGGGACTGTGAAGTTCATAAGTAATAAAATAGGTTGAAGAAAAGTTAAATAATCTCATAGATACCTTAAGAAATAAAACAGGCTTTCTTAGCATACCTATTAATGGCACCATATTCTCCCGTGTTACTAGTTTATCTGCGGAAAATAAAATTTACAATTATAATTATTAAACTTGTCATTTTAGTTGCAATCAGCCCCTATAAAATGATACGCCACTGCCCATGAGGGAATGTAAACACAACTTCCTCACCCCTCCTATGAACTATTTTGGCTTCAAGCCACATAGATATAAATTATGTATCTATGTCTTTTCTTGATCTGTGGCCCTAGCCCTGCGTATAAGCAGGCAACGTACGGCGTTGTTTAATTCAGCGGCCACGGGCTAGCCCGATTGTTATGTTGGTTGCTGCCGAGATCATCCCAAAAATAATTTACATCACTCCCATGTTTACAAACTAGAATCTATTCAAATATTGAAAATTTCTCAGCAATCACTTTTAATTCAGTTTAACAGTAACGAGTTAAAATAACCTTAATAATTATAATTATCAAAGAACATTCAACATAGCACCATAGGTATTTATTTCTTTTACGCGATTTACAAATTATCATAAAACGGTTTATTATTTCGTTTACTAAAATTTGTTTTCTGGAATACCTTTGCAGGGAAAAATTGTTCTAATATTTAAAAAATTCATTTGAAGAACAAAATTACAGCAAATAAATATACGTATTGTAGGGAGCTCTAGCCGGGTGGTTATGTTAGGCAGGCACGCGATATTTTTATTTAAAACTTTATTTAACCATAAATACATAAAATCTGCACAACGCTTCTTTTCACACATAAAATATATCTAACCTCTCTTTTTTCTATCCAACTAACCATAAGCCTAAGATCTCCAGATCTCCTCTTCTTCTTATCCGAATCACGCGGGATTTTTTAAATATTTGAATCAGGTTACTACAGTATATATATTTCCAACCATTGGTGAAAAGTCTTAGGTGGTCGATACAACACTCGATGGGTGCTCAATGGGTATATGCGAGCTGTGTACGGGCTCGCCCGACTTGGGCCAAATATTCTAAATTAGTTATGGACTTACGTTTCCGATTACTGTCCAGTCCTAGGTGCGTATAAGCATGCAAGGTATGGTTGGAGTACGGCGTTGTTTAATTCAGCGGCCACGGGCTAGCCCGAATGTTATGTTGGTTGCTGCCGAGATCATGATTAAAATATAATTTTAAAATTTGGTAGGGGGAGTTTCAAAGGACGTAACACATTTTAGATTTAATTTTATAAGAATTGTCAAATCACTTTGATAAATATATACACAAATTTTTGTTTATTCTTCTGAAAATTTCAGGGTGGGCACTGAGCACCCTGCCCACCTCGACGAGCCGCCACTGATGAATATAATGTTATAAATAAATACTGGGATAAGTAGATAGTATGACTTTGTGTAAATTATATACAAATCTGTCGGGATACCTTCATTTAAAGTTGTATGTAAAACATAAATTATAACCTAACGTTGTTGAATATTTCTTAACATTTGCAAACAGATATTCCAGATTGTAGCTTACTATTCAAGAGTTATTGTACTTATTATTTTACTTAGGTACACTATTTTGTGTTTGCAGTTTAATGTTCTCAAGAAGTGGCTAATGCTCTCAAAATGATTAAAATTTTCATACAGAAAAAGTGTTTATATAAATGAAAACCGCAGTAAGAGTTTTCCCAAGAAATACATGAAGAATGTTTCTGCTTATACTTAAATTATTTTAAATTAGAAGTCAATTTTATGGCAGAATTAGTCTCCATAGTAAAAGAGGTCTAAGATTAATTCAAGCATTTCTCACTCGGGCACCACTGGCACTGGCCGTTGCCGTTGCCACCGTTCCGCGGATCCGAATTTGGCCTGGACTTTCTTGCGAGAAACACCGCATTTCTAATGTCAGGAACGCGAAATCCGTAAAAATTAGTCGCAAGTCGGCGGCTGCCATTCCCCACTCGCGGCGCCGCGGAACTAGAGAACCACCGAAGACTTTTCGAGCGCCTCCAAGATCAGTACTCGTCCTACCATGAAGTAAAAAACTTTTGCCTTGCAGGTACTTGTAAATAAATAATATATAGATCGTTAATTTTAACGTCGATTAAAATCTTTTTGGGGAATTTTTTTCAGTTTTTTTACGTTCTACTCTGGTGGTGTAAATAGGTGCAGTGTGTGGTGATCGTCAACATTATAACTAAGGGAAGAAACATACGACTTTTCTATTATTTTGTTATAGTGGATGGATGGGACACGAGGGATAATATAAAAGTAAGTATTACCTACAGGTAACGGTAATTATTTCAAAATTTTAATTATAATTCTTAGGAAAACATGAAGCAATATATTCGCGGAAAACGAAATATTAACATTCGTCTTTATCTGTATTTATAAAACACTTATCATATCATATCAGGGATATTCTAGAGGGAATCGCGATTTATAAAGTTATAATAAATTATCTAAAGAAAAGGAAATGTTTAAAAGTTCGGTTAAAGAAATGCTACTTATCAAATGTTATTTGAATATGATGAATTTTGAAGGACAATTCGTACTTCGAGATACGAGTACAAATAGGTACTTGTCTTTTCTTTGTCTTATACCCATCTTTATGTCTCATAATAATAATAATTATTATTATTATATTAAAATTTAGAGAAAAAAATAGTAAATATTGCAACTGCAAGCTTAAATTCAAGACAGTGAACATTTATCCTGATGTAGCTAATTGCTGATAGGTAGACAATAAAAAAACTGTTTCAATGCTATTTTTTTTTTATTTTTCTCGCCTTTCTCTTCGCAATATCGATTAATTAACACATTAAGTATACGCGACCCACATCGAGACGACTTCGTTATATAACATTCCACATTACACAGAGGAGTATTTTGGTATTGCATCAGAATTTTCACGATTATGTAAAAGATGTGTTTAAAAAATTAGCCGACCTTGACAATTACGCCGTTGAATGTGTAATGTGTAATAGTTAACACCAACTACGTACGTATTTTGTTACATCAGGTAAGGTAAATAAACAGAGAAATTGAATCATATCTACGAATACATCATGTTAAGGCAATAATCGTTTTACGAAATGGAAATGAAAAATTGAAAAGATGAAGACTTAAGTATATAGATGTATGAGAAGGTCAAAATAGTATAGCAAAAGTTTACTTGATTAAAATTACCATAAAAACAATGAAAATGAATTTTTGAATTTTGAATTAAACCGAGTTGAATTTAAATTTAATAAATCAAAACTAGTAACCTCAATACGCAAAATAATTAATTACGACAAAATCTTCAAATTAAAACAACAAATCCTACACGTTTGCTTTCATTTTAATAAGTGAATTTTTTAAAAATCTATGTGGAAAATAGAACGATAACATCTTGCCGGTTCTACAAAAAAATCCTTACATTATCTCTCAATCTGTTTTTAATCTTTTATTTATCTCTCGGTCTTTGCCTCGCAATCTAGCTAGTTATTCACTGCATGGTCCACTGATCCGACAATGTTCCAGAGCGAGCACGTAGATGACAAAAACCTCGTAGAAATTCAATATTACCAAGACGTTGCTCCGCGCTGCTTGAGCAGGAATTAGAAAATGTCCCTCGGACGAAATATTTACAAAAAAATAATCACGTCGCCGATAAATAAGTAACAAATAATGTCCTTATCCTTTTTGCATCAATACGATCTTAATTTGCGGTCTCTCACAAAGAAATTACATACCTCTTTACATTGAGTTAAATAAAGATCGACTTTTCGCCAACTTACAATATAAAAATTCACGCAGCTTAAAGATTCAAGTTAATGTGTTTCTCTTTCTGAACTTCTCTATTAAATCTTAAAGGATAAAGTAAGAATCTATTAGAGATCTAAGATAATAGGCTATTGATTACAGGATTTTAAAAGGAACTTCAAGATATTTTATTGCATGAATCGTTCAAAAGGTCATTTTAGATGAAAAAATCGCGAAGTGCTGTTAAACTAGAAAGTGGAAATTGGAGATAGGGGTGAGAATGCGCTTTTTTAGTTTTTTAATTGTAGCTTGAAAACGAAGCAAAATTTCTCTATAGTTCGTAGGAAAAATTATTTAGAGAATTGAATATCCCATCGAAATAGCTTATTTAAAAAATTTAAAAGGAAAATTTTATGCAAAAAAATCGTTAATAAACAATTTGAAAAAAAAGCAAAAATTTCGATTTTTTATATTTGTTTACTTTTTTGACTATTTATTTTTTTAAGTAAAGATAGGTTGTAAAGTATTTTTGAATTAAAATTGACTGGTATATGTCCGTTCAAACTTACAATAAGCCAATTTTTCGATTTTCGCCGCGTTTCCCCTTATAAGTTTTAATTCTCATTTTTTGCAAAAAAGGAAGGAAATAAGACGTTCAAGGATTTTTATCACGACTTATTCGAAGGGTCATTAAAAATGAAAAAACCGTGGGGTACTATTAAAATAGAGGGTTTGAAATAGAAGATAGGGGTGAAAATGCACTTTTGCGGCTTTTTAAATATATCACGACAACGAAGCAAAATTTCGGTATAGTCAGGAAAAATTTTGTAGAGAATTGAATTTTCCATCGTTAATAAGATTTTTTGATTTTTTTGCCTTTTTGAAGGTGTGAAAATCGTTATTTATTACTAACAAATAAAACTTTTGAAATAATTTTGTATTAAATAAAGAACCAATTTGTTGTAAAAATAATAAGAATTATAATCATTATTATGTTAAAAACGACGGAAATATTTAAAATATCTAAAAAATATTTAAGTTTGACCGGTTACAACTCAGTCAATATTAGTCCAAAAACCTTTGAAATCTTATGTAGTTTTTCAGTACAGCAATTTTCTTTGCCTTCTTCTACTAAAAAAAAATAGTCAGAAAAGTAAAAGGAAATAAAAAAATCGAATTTATTTTCTTTTTTTCAAATTATTTATTAACGATTTTTTGCATAAAATTTTTCTTTTCAAATTTTAAATACGCCATTTCGATAGGAAATTCAATTCTCCAAATAATTTTTCCTATAGACTAAGTATAGTGAAATTTTGCTTCGTTTTCGAGCTACAATTAAAAAACTGAAAGGGGTGCATTTTCACCCCTATCTCCAATTTCCACCCTCTAATTTAATAGCACTCCGCGATTTTTGTATCTAAAATGACCCTTTGAACGATTCACACAATCAAATTTCTTGAACGTCATAGCTCCTTTTAACCCTGATTTTTTGGATATAATCAATGGCCTAGCCTATACTTAAATGTGTATTAATTATTATTTATAGATACATTAAAGGCCATAAGCCTATTGTGAATTTCACTTTTCACTTTTGATGCCGGTCTCTGACTTCTATGACGTAATATAGGTATTTGTCATTTGTCATAACACTTCCTTGATAATACAAACCCACAAGAATCGGTACAACAACGACTAGGGAACGGAGTTAACAACATACGATCAAAGCCGCCAATGTCTAGTTCTGGAGCTGGTATTGGACTTTCCCAATATCAATAACAAGGCTGCGGATGGGGATCGTAGAAAGGCCGGCGGTTCAAAAATGTGCGAAGAAAGTTACCGTGCGTTACGTAAGGCAATATTATCGCGTGTACGCGTAACCAGTGTTGCCAGATGAATTTTTTAGAAAGGACCTGACGCCTGAGTGAATTTAACATCAGATTCGTTGAAGAGACTCAAAGTTTATGTTTAATATGCATGTAAATATGTACCCGCGAAACACACATTAACCTACATCACGTTTACCAGACGTCTAAGAACGAATATGGAAGATATTTCAAAATTTCAAATCCCTGTCGTAATACATAAATAAAAAAAATACGTATAATATTTGTCTAAACTAACCTACCGTATCATACTGAAATTATTAAATAATATACTTAAAATTAGCCGGGATAAGAAGGTCTTATTCTTTCTACATTTCACTTAGGATTATTAAATAAATAATAATAGAACAAAAGTGTATGTAGTACCAAACTTTTAGAAAAAAAATAAATTTTGAGACGATATCAAAAGTGGGTATACCAAATTTCTCGTTTAAAAATACAGATCTGGCAACACCGCGCGTAACTGTACCTATGACGTGCCGTGCCGGTTTTTATGTGGATTTCGAGGGCGATTATACAATTTCGTGAAATTATTCCGTTACTCTGCCCAAGAATGTGTTGTAAAGTTATGTTTGTTCGTATACTGCCGATCGCTAAAAAAGCTTTAAAACATTTACACGAATAGTAAACTTTGCTTCTAATAGGCCGCAATTATTGCAGTAAATAGTGTATAAGAGTAAACCATCTAATAAATAAGTTATGACATAACACTTTCCTCGAGCCGTCAGCGGCTTCACTTCCCATTTCTACCAACAATCGGTCACCGGTCACTTCCGTTTCCCTGGATTAACTGGCTCAGCGCGGAAGACAATCGAGAATTATAATCGTCTAATAATGAAGCGAAATGTGGGAACTGCATACTGCAATATAACAGATCTCACCGCATTTACTTTTTTTTCAAATTTTACCGCGTTTTCTGTTTAAATATATTATACTTCAGATTCTAGCAGCAAGTTTAAAAACGAGCAATATAATTTAAATAAACGATGCGTTTGTATGATGCGGCCGAATATGTGTGTTTCGATGTGACATTCAAATAGATTTATTTCAACTTGGTCGTCCGCTAGCCTTCTAAAGAAAGTGAAATTGCGGCGCCGTAATACTCCACTTTCGCCCTCCCTACGTTGCGACCACAGATCTTGGCGGTAACAACCCACATACCGAGCAAGTTAATCTGGAAGTAACGGGTTGGGAATGCCTACGGAATACCTCCGGATCATCACAAGAGATTCTGGGACAACAACGGAACGGCAGAGTTCGCATCTGGGCTTATCTAACTGTTACTGTGTCTTGTTAATGAGGTGAAGTGATAAAATATATCTGTCTCTGTGGAAATTTATCGAGAAATGTGCAGTTGAAAATTGAATAAATTAACTGTTCTTTAATAGCGCTGTTGTAAAAATAAATGGACCTTTTATGAATGCGTAAAATACGATTAATCGAAATACCTATATTTCAGTGACGCAGAAAAAGGGCGTGCTAACAAAATATACCAAGTTTTGATTACTGGTTTAACAAATTCACTATCTAACAGCGTTACTTTGCGTTGGTAGAAACGAAGATGAGGTTACGTAAGAGGAGAAACTGCAAATTTTTAAGATGAAGGTTTCGACAAACTACAATCAATAACGGTTTAGTTAAGAAAGCACGCGACAACTAACTGTCTAAAATAAATGTATTTATCAAATTGCTCAACAGTGAAACTTCAATTATAGAACAAAGTTTACAATTGAATCAGAAGTATAAAACACATAAAAAGTATAAAGTATATTTACAGTGTGCCCATGCACGAAGCAATTCTACTTTTGTTCAAATGTAGAAAATTATTTTTTGGCTAAGCTAATACATTATATCCAGGGTGTTCTCTACAGAGAAGTTTGGTGGATGAGTTTATCCTTAGAATTCATTAATACACTATATCAGATAAAAACACAAAAATAACCAATTTTTTTCAATATTTAAAATGTACTGGGTGTTCACAGATCGTCAACCGTAAGTTTGAAAACAATCTGTTTTTAAATTGAAATTTTGTGAAATTATCATGTAACGTATAGTAAACAGTCTCTAGAGTTACAATACAATATTTGTACCTTTTTGACAATTATTATTTGGACTTTACCCTGATATTATCTCAACTGTAAACGGGCCACAAGGAACACATAAAATGGCAATGGTAGTATGTACTTACGTTCCGGCAAGAGTTTCATCTTTTTTGAAATTATTAGGCAAACTTTGATTTCACTCACCTGCAACAAACGAAATTGATTACTTAAAGATTGGGGACGGGTCATAAAAAATTTCATATCTGATTTCTGTTATAAATATTTACAAAATTTTCAGCATCAGATCGTGTTTTATCGCACGATCTCTTAATTTCTAAGAATTTGAATACTAATGAAATTTTTTTGTTTCAGTCTATCAACAAAATGACACACTCTGGTCCGTGAGAGACATGCCAGGCTTAATTCTTTACAGGAACAAATACGCGGCCACAATTTTTCGCAGGATAAAAATGAAAATTCGCCCTCCGGATTAAAGAGGAAAAAATATCAACAGAATAATTTTCTAGTCAACATATCTATTAATAGGTAAATAAAAAAATAACGAGCGTTCAAATAAAAACGTGGTCAAGTTGGTTCTGAAAATTTGGACGTAGGGCGTAGCGTATAGCAAATGAACTTAAACGTCATCTGTCAAAGCGCTATATCGCCGCTATCAATTTGAATATTTTCGTTTTAAAAAGCGTTTAAAATGGTGTTTTCTCAAGAACAAAAAGTGTTTATCATAGAGTCCTACTTTAGAAATGGACGCAAGATTGATGGAATATGGAAGTATTCTATTGAGGAATGTTTCATAGAATTTCAAAATCAATTTCCCGGCGTTGTCGAGTACAAAATTTTTGCAGTTCAGCGTTGTGTTTTCGTGAAACGGGCAGTGTAACAAGAAAATAAGGAAGCGGCCGACCTAAAAAGCGGACTGAAGAATTAAAAGAAAATGTCCAACAAATAATGGAAAATGCGCCAAGAACTTCTGTACGTGTTTTATCACAAATGGTGGGAGTATCAGTCGGTACCTGCCACACAGTGTTAAAAAAGCTCCTTTAATTGTTTGTTATTGTTATCACGATTATTCTTTAAAATAAAGTTATATAGTCATTAACGTTATTGAAACTGACAGCTGCTATACAGCTCGTTGAGAAATGAGGTTAAGTTGGTCGCTATAAGCTACTCCCTACGTCCAATGTGTCAGAGCCAACTTCGACCACGTTTTTATTTGAACGCTCGTTATATAAATAATATAAATATATAATTCATAGATAGTTCTCGTAGCAGAAAAATCATTATTAAGTAATTACCATGAATATTACTGATATATACAGTATTTTTTATTTGTAAATTTAGAAGAAAATATCATTCTTTATAAAAGTTACTGCACTCAAACTTTTACAAAAATGTTACTACTTACAGTAATTCCAAAAAGGTCGTACATATCATAAATGTTTTATAAAAATACAAGAAATGCAAAAATAGTAAATAAAACGACACTGAATTACATATAACATTAAAAAAACAATATTAAAATGTACTTAAATAAATGCAAAATAAAATCTATAAAGAGAAATGAAAAGTGTAACAATAAACATAAATAAAAATTAGTAGAGAACAGACAATTTTAAAAATAAAAAAGTTACAGGAAGTGCTACTTTTGTCTCATTAGCAAATAAGCAATGAAATAATATATCAATTATCGAGGCCATATACAGGGTGATTCAGAACTTATAAAAAAAATTTTGGATGTACAGGAGACTTACAAATACAATTTTGTAGAGAAAAAATCGAAAGGGGCAGTTCGAAAATGATTTAAAAATACACTTCTGCACGGCACTGGCAACTGGTCCACTGTAAAACCTGATTTCACAATGTGACCGGCATGACGGCAAAGTGTGATAAAAATGGACAAAAATATTCGCAAGGAAAGAAATAAATAGAATTTTATAGCACCTATTTTATATCAGCAAATTCAACTGCTTTTGACGTCATTGTTATTAATTAATAAAATTAATTTGTGTTTTTAAATAATAAAATAATTTGACATACCAGATGTTACAACTGTTCAAAATTTTATCTACCGACCTGAAAACACATTTGGGTCAGTCTTACTCAGTTTCTACGAACTAACACAAATGTTGTCTTGCTTCATCATAACACAAATGCTTCAACATAAATTAAAACGATATCCATCAACTCCGAGTTGCTATACACGCAAACCATTTTTGACACTAAATACGAAAAAACTATTGTAAACACCACAGATAACAGTAAATCGGATTTCAGTATTCGGAGTCGCTGAGGCCAGGTGGCTCTCCACGCATGTTATGAATGACGCTGGAGACTACAGTTGTCCAGCTATGTAATGGTTGAATGTACTACAACTTCAATAATTTTTTTCCCGGAAACTATAAGGATTTTACAAATTATTTTTTACGATATGGACTCCACTTCTCATGCCGCGTCTATTCCCAAATTTTTTTGGATAAGTTGTGAATCACCCTGTATAGACATGAAATACGAAGAAGAAGAGTAATTGTTGCAACATTCAAATGGACAGAATGATGCCTTTGAATATACTCCAGACTGTCAATATACGTCAGCTGTTAATACACCAAGTTCAGAGGCATATTCCCGTTTTGATCTTGCTAGTGTGTCGTAGTTTTAATACGTCCGATCGAAAAATAAGCATTTTTAATAATAAGTTCCAAGGGTTTTATCATGCATTGGTAGTAATATTCAATATGTGATTACTAAAAGTCAGTTTATTACTAATATCGTACCTGGATTGCGAAAAATTTTCTGGTGTCGCTAGCAGATTGCTGATAATACGATAATAATTATAACTGACTTTTTGTTTTCTTGTAAAGGATATCCTACTCCTACACTATGTTTTGTATATAAAATGAAGAAAGCGCTTTAAGAGTTTGACGGAAATTATAATAAAAAATCGTAGGACATACAGTATACGTATCCTTGGCCTATTTTTTAGGAGACTGTGATATTAAACAATAATACAATAAAACACAAAATGGTACTGGAGACCCTATTTATATCGACGGCTCTGAAAACTGTGGGCATAGTCGGCAAAACGCTATGGGTGATACCCCTGATATTCGCTGGGCTCTCCCTAGTCACTAACTACAACCGTTTCGACCCAGAAGCCCCCATCAGGGAAACCAGGATGATTTACAGGGAGTACGACTTCGTCGTTGTAGGTGGCGGGTCTGCAGGGGCGGTGGTAGCTTCGAGACTGTCGGAAATCCCCGAGTGGAAGGTATAGATCGCATTTTCACTGCTTTTTTTCATCCTAGCAGTCTTCCCTTTGCAGGTGTTGCTTCTGGAAGCCGGTCCGGACGAGAATGAGATCAGCGACGTGCCGTCCCTCGCGGCTTACCTCCAGCTGTCCCCCATGGACTGGACTTACAAGACGGAATATACCGGGAGAGCCTGCCTGGGCATGAAGAATGGCCAATGCAACTGGCCCAGGGGGAAGGTCCTGGGTGGGTCTAGCGTGCTGAACTACATGCTGTACGTGAGGGGCAACAAGAAAGACTATGATTTGTGGGAGGAACTAGGTAAGGCGCACGGCAAAGAAAGAACTACAATGAAAATAAACAGAGTTGAAGACTATCCATTTACTTTATTTTTGCGAATTTTCATACTAATATTACATCAACTTCTTATGTACAAACACAGAAACAAAAAATGTGAAAATTTTACCCTAACGTTTAAAGAAGAAGAATGTTGTCGATTGGATTGGAGCATATTTCTCACTACAAACATTTCAGGTAATCCTGGTTGGAATTACGACGACGTCCTCAAGTACTTCATAAAGTCAGAGGACAATCGCAACCCTTACCTGGCTAAAACGTCCTATCACGGACAGGGAGGCCCCCTGACCGTCCAGGAGTCCCCTTGGCGAACGCCGCTGGTGGTCGCCTTCATCGAAGCGGGCTTGGAGATGGGATATCCCATTCGCGACATCAACGGCGCCGACCAGGCCGGTTTCATGATCGCGCAGGGGACGATTCGGAGGGGTAGGTTAACGAAAATGCCAAAATAGGACATACCACCGACCAGTTTTAAACAGAAAAATTTATATTTGTACTTTTAGGATCTAGGTGTTCCACTGCAAAGGCGTTTCTTAGGCCGATTAAAACGAGGAAAAACATACACGTGGCTTTAAATGCTCACGTAACGAGGATTTTGATAAATCCTTCCAATATGAGAGCCTTTGGAGTGGAGTTCGTGCGAAACGGTAGGTATTAAATGTACTGTTTACTGTTACCAACATTACATACATCTGTATTCCCGGTTGCATACCACTTCAGTATGTATATAATAAAAGCAATTATTTTAAAAAGTTACATGTTTCGTTAACCGATTGCCTATTCCGAAATTAACGCCTTTTTTTATTGATAACAGGCAGGAAGCAAGTAGTTATGGCTAGAAAGGAAGTCGTCATGTCGGCAGGTGCCATAAACACGCCCCAAATCATGATGCTCTCGGGCATCGGGCCTAAAAGGGAGCTAAAGAAGCACGGGATCCCCGTGCTGAAGGACCTACCGGTGGGAGAGAACCTGCAGGACCACGTCGGGATGGGTGGTCTCACTTTTCTCGTGGACAAACCGGTGTCCATAGTGCAAGACAGATTTCAGGCTTTTCCTATGACCATGCAGTACGTCGTCAACGGAAAGGGCCCCATGACCACCTTGGGAGGCGTGGAGGGACTTGGCTTCGTCAATACTTATTTAGGTAGTTCCTTTTTCTATTTATGATGAACGAAAAGATGGAAAGCAAAATACAACTGAAGACTAACAGTCAGTGTATACGACGTATAGATACGGATTTTATTACTATAGACGCAAAATATTTCAATGTATTAAATAATTTGGGCTAACGCTATATATCGTAGAATAAACCACTTAAGGACGGGATTTTGTACAAAAAATATCGCCCAGCGTGAGTCACGAAACGGGACCCCGGCAGGTGCTGTTCTAGCGGCCAACGCTTCAAGTCTAATAATTCCGCTGCACCGGATATTCGTCCGATTTTTCAGGAACGGCTCCAATTTGTGTACATACAATCTTATAAGGAAAGAGAGTAAATATTTTATTAATCAGTAATAGATTATCGAGGACAATAATATTTTTTTATTGAGTAGGCAATAATTTTTAGTTAATAAGCTTAAACAATCTTATAATTACTATTCCTTCATTATAAAAACAGAAATACGGTTTTTAAAATTACATGTAGTTTCTTCTTCAAAAGTGACGTTAAAACACGTATAACATGGAATAGTCAACAGTCTAATGTTTATATTTTCACATTAACAATCCGATAATGTAAATTAACTGCTATTTTCAGTAAAAAAAATATATACCTAACCTGAAATATTTTTTTACTTTGACGAGTCGTTTTAACTTAAAAACACTGCTTAATTACTAAAATATATAGAATCTTGCTACTAATTGCGTTTGGAGAATAATATGTATAGGCATAAAATATATATATAATATTACTGTATGTACTTAGTCCATTGAAATGAAGGCTGAACCTCCATTTTTTCCTCTGTCGATCAAACCTGGGCGCAAATATGTTTTCGACCCTCAGGAATCCGAATCCGCAAACATTTTTGACCTAGGTGATCAGGCAAGGGGTCAAAAGGTCAAAAAACCCATAAAAAATAAGGTTTTTCGCAAATATCTCGTAAACTACGGCAAGTAGCAAAAAAATAATTGCACCATCGTGTTCCCAGGGAAATTACGATTATAAACAATTAAAAAATTTATTTAAGAAAAATTTTTGTTTTTAAAAAACAGATTACCAAGACAATAAAATGGCAAAAAAAATGTTTCAAAAATATTAAACTTGTCCATTTGTTTATAACAAATTTATAAACAAATAACGTTAAAAAGTTTTTAGCTAAGCTAATAAACGCAATATATTAATAGAAAAACAACTAAAATCAAACATTTTGTAAAAAAAAAATTTATAACATTTCCCGGATTTTTCATTTTTTGTTAACTTTAAAAAATCATTATAAACAAATGAAAAAACTTTTATAAACTTTTACAACGGAATCTTGTTTATTATGTATATAAAAAGACCTCCCAGAAAGAAAAAAAATGTTAGATACATTATTTAAAGTTTTACAACAAGTTTTATGAAAGATTAGGACCACGAAAAATTAGTTCATTAACAATTGAATAACTTTAACATAAGTCAAGTTAAAAATTATTTTCCAACTGGGCTGTGTTCCTTCAAGTGTCTAGATGACACTATAATTTATTTAGATTTTTAAATTAATATTGAATACTATAAAAAAATTATTTTGTGTTGCACACTTTGCTTGGCGGCGACGCGACGACGCGGAAACCGCCGCCGCCGCGCGGAGCTATATTTTCAACGTCAAATTAAAATTATAAATAATGGAGCTACAATTCCTGACTTATTTTGCTGAAATTTTCGCCTCTTTCAGGATCTATTTTGAAATTTCAGCTATCTTCAATATTTTTTTAGTTATAGTTAAAAAACGGAGACTCCCTTTTTCTCTTCGTTTTTTGTTTATAACAATTGCTATTTTTAATTGCGGATAAATTTAAAAATACTTCTTTCTCTGAATATAATTCCGAATCCAATGTACTAACAACCATATTTTTAGGATTACAATAACTATTTTTCGCAAAAAAAAACTTACTTCTCGACTAGACTAGTGGTTTCCTTCTTATCGGTAAGTAGCTACTGATTTGTAGATTGAAACAGAAATCTACCTGAGTCAGACCAATTTTTAAGCTGTAAATTTATTTTGAAACTACCAAGGCTACAATATAAATAACGATTTTATGTGGGACACCCTGTACGTAAAATTTAATCTTAATTCTTAATAAAGAAAAATTAGTACATATTATTGGTTTTTTATGCGTTATATTTTCGTACTACTTAAGCTTTACAAAATCTTATTACTTAGGTACCTACCTACTTTTAAAATATTACCCATATTTATATATCAAAGATAATATCAGACCATTATGGGTCCCATATTCTGTAAATAGTGTTTTCCGCAAAGACAAATAATTTCAAACATTTAATAACTGAATAATCTAAAGCTTATCAAATAATAGGAATGTTATGTCATGCCACCTGAGTATTTTCAAAGACGCCGGCCGCAGTAAAACGAATAAACAGCTGCAAAAAACGATCAAACCATTAAGGTTTTAGGTACTGAAATCTACGAAAATACTATCTTTTTTATATATAATTCCACATGTAAATATTCTTATAACATTTACTTGCTTAGTCCTACATATAAAATTGTTTACTTTTTATAAGTACGTGAAAATAATTGTTAAAATGTGGAGTTAGGATAATAGCAAACGCATGTTTTGCAAATGCTTTTTTTTAGTTATTATTTTATTTGGGTAAATTTAAACGGTAACCATGAATAAACAAAACATCAAGGATTTTATTTTTGTGCTTACCCCTACTTTTGTTCTACACGTTTTACTTTTAAAGATTTCAGTACCTAAAAACGCCAGAAATTTCACTATTTCTCGGCCAATACAATTTACAATAAACCAACTCTGTGTTTTCGCTTTCATTTTCAAGGGTAGCGACACCTGTGACAGAGTACACAAACTAATTATATTTAGAAATTCTTGTAGAAGATAGAAACCGCTAAAATTCTGGTTTAAATATATAATATAATATAATATAACATGGAGTCGTGTGTAAAATGTTGTCATCTTACTTGAGGACACAAATTATAGAATTGTTAATAAATATTAATCTGAAAATTAAATACAAATGATCCTAAGTGTCCGTTCTAGTGAGTGAAGTAGTTTGGTTATTGTGCCTGACCTAGTTCCGTCATAAATCCAATATATTGGCAGACTAACAGTATGGTTAAAATTGAGGTACTTTGGCATTTATTTAAATTATTCTTCTGTTCTCATGAGCATTGAAATTTATTTCACTCACTAGCGGGAACCATTGCGAATACATTGATATATAATAATATTCAATTATGTTAGTTTCTTCGATGATTTGTGTCCTCATCTGAAGCTCTGTTACATGGTAAAAATATACATACTAAATCGCCCCCTTAAACCTGTAGGCCTACAAAGTATGTGCACCAATCAGATAAAATATTTGAGATCGCATTTCCATAATAAAAAACAAAAATAGATAGAAATTGCACACCACTGAACAGAAGAAAATAAATTTTATTTTAAACTGCTTCAATGTTATGAAAATGTCAATCAGGACCAGATAAACATACAAGTTCCTACAGAAAGGTCAGTTACACCATGAAACTGACGGTTTTATTCTTGCAATAATAATTAAAGATTTGTTAGGGATTTTATTTCTTAATAACAAATTTTATTTTTTCAGGAAACAGGTCCTGGCCTGACATCCAGTTCCACATGGCCCCCGCAAGCGTCAATTCTGACGGCGGCAGGCGCGTAAGAAAGGTGCTGGGCCTTACAGAAGAACTTTACCGTACGGTTTACAAACCCATAGCCAACAGAGACGTCTGGACTCTGATGCCCTTGCTGCTAAGGCCTCACTCGAGGGGGTGGGTGCGGCTGAAAAGCAGAAACCCCTTTGACGCCCCTCTCATCAACGCGAACTACTTCGATGACCCCTTTGATGTTAAAACCCTCGTGGAAGGTAAGTCCGGATAGACGAAAGCATGCGAGAAAAAAAATCCATGTCGCTTTCTAGGTGCCAAGATAGCTATAAACATCAGTCAGGCCGAAGCGTTCAAGAAATTCAACTCACGCCTCCACAGGATCCCCTTCCCCAACTGCAGGCACGTGCCCTTCGCCAGCGACAAGTACTGGGAGTGCCACATCCGCACCATCTCCATGACCATCTACCATCCTGTGGGCACGTGCAAGATGGGGCCTCAGTGGGATTCCGGGGCCGTGGTGGATCCCAGGCTGAGAGTGTACGGGGTTGGGGGGCTGAGGGTGATCGACGCCTCCATCATGCCTACCATACCCAGCGGGAATACCAACGCTCCCGCTATAATGGTGGGGGAGAAAGGGGCCGATTTGGTGAAAGAGGACTGGATGATGAGTAGGGGCAAATAGCGTAGTTTTTTTAAATGTACAAAATACAATTGAATCGCTTGTTTCGAAAACAACCAAAGTCAGTTGTGAGTTTTCTAAAGATGCAAAACGTTTCACAAACATAAAGTTCATGCGTTTAATACTGCGAAAAACTTCTAGTACCTAGCTATTTCTTACGAAAAAGTAAGAGAACCGCTTCTTGGATGTAAGAAGGTAAACTAATTTTTTCTGGATTACCTTCAGTACAACTCACATAATAAAAGTGTACATCCCTAGATCTGGGCGAGGTCCGGAACATTTTCAAATTTGCAAAAATGTTTAAATATTAAAAAAATACCTATTTTATACGAGTTTTTTACTTATATCTTGGAACCTATGCATTTTGGAAGAATATTGAAGAGGAAAAAAGTTTTAGAATTGAATTTTGCACAGTATACTGTAAGTTAAAATTTATTACCCATGTTGTAAAAAAATTGATGAAAAATAGGCAAAATAATCAAGTTTTTTTGTATAATTTTTTAAAAATATTTTAATTGCTTCGAGGGTATTCTAATTTTGGTAAAAAAAACTTTAGAGTATAATAAAATAACACACCAAATTTCATTAAAATAAGTTCGATAGTTTTCGCAACATAATTTAATAAAACAAATTTTGAAAAAAATTTTCGAATTTTCCAAATGTTGCACAGCCTCAAATAAAGCATCTAGATACTTAAATATTTTCACATAGAAAAGAGCGCTCAACCTTTCAAATGGTTTTTGAAATATTGAAATCCGTTGATTAGGACGACCACAGTAAATTTTTAAAGTTAACCCTCTTTTTTTATTGTTAAACAATTAGATTAGATTTATCAATTTGCAATTTAGTTTTTTTCAAAAATTATAATTATAAAGTACTCGCGAAGACGCTTCTTTAAAAAAAAAGTTTAAATTCCGGTTGTTCGTTTTCGAGATATAAGCAGTCAAAGTTTGTCGGCATTTACCGTTAATTTATAAACAATTTAGCGATAATCTTTGATCCAGTGGCTTCGTTTTTTCGTGTTCTATGCTGGAAAAAATTTTCATATCCATATGTTATCGGCAACATAAGTTGATAAATCATCGGAAAAGCTGTCGCTCGCATGCGTGAAAAGTGACTCAAAACACGAAAAGTGGGGGAGAGGGCTTTCGCTCCGAGATTGAATTCGGAGGTTCAAAATGCGAAGGTGCGAAAAAATTTGCATTCCAAGATATAAGTAAAAAAGTATTTTTTTATAATTTTTAAACATTTTTGTACTTTTGAAAATGTTCCGGACCTCGCCCAGATCTAGGGATCTACACTTTTATTATGCGAGTTGTACTCACATCCACCTCAAAACAGATCCGCCCTGGTCTATTCTGTCAATCTGTTTTCCTTAACAGAACTTGGAATGACACTTCGTTTTTAATTAGTTTTGTCAGATTAAATTTGTTTATTTTTCCTGATCTATGTATTTTCTGATATAAGCGATTCTATTAGAAATAAACTGTAAATATTCTAGAATATGATAAAGAGTCTTGTAAAGTACTGCAAGAATAGTCCGAATGCATTTTATTCTGTACATATAGTTATAGTTGTCTGGCTGGGAGATTGCAATATTTCTGTATATAAAAAATCTATGCTTGTTTATGTTTTTGATGCTGTCTTGACAATTATTAGCGTTAAATAGTTGTGTAAATGTATATAGCTATTAAATGAATTATTAGGATCTGTAAATAGTCATTATAATATTAACAAGGACGTAGAATAAAATAATAAGGATTGTTTATTATACTTTAATTGCCTCATTGTATATAACTTGTATTAACTATTGTGCCAGTCATTGGAAACATGCGTAGGCTATCGATTACTTTTCCATTTTTGTAATAAAATGCTTAAAAATTAGAAACCGATCTTTTTTTATACGACTTTGACTTCCCTCTTAAAGAGCTAGGCTATTGGAAAAATACCAGGAATTATAAATGAAATCCTTGAGCGAAAACGTACTTTTTTATGAATTATTGATGAGAGTACATAGATCACTAGCGCTCCGCAAAATTATGAGTAAATATAGTTTATGTAACTACATATTTATACTCTATTCGCGTATTGTGTGTGGATTTTAGCAAATCAATCATTCTATGTTGACTAAAAATTTCGTTAGAAGGTAAATTGTATAGGAAATTAAATTGTAGAAGGAACTATAGTAGGATCATATTCGATGCAAAGTAATAAATCATTGCCTGTCAAGGGAACCAATGAAGTACGCTTTTAAGGGTTTTACAAATTGAATAATTTCTCTATACATTATGAAGGGACGAGAGGATCGGTTCAGGTCTGGCACCCTTGTTCCTACAAAAATTCCTTTATTCTCATAAACTATTTATTTTAAATGTAATTTATTATAAATCCAATTTGTTTCCTAAATTCCACATATGTACTACATTTCACCTCTGTACGCGCCACTGTTGTTTACTTGTTTTTTTGGAGGCGCTCTCTAATTGACGGCAAAGCTCGCCAGGTTAGTATTTGACGTATAACCGACCAGTTCGTACACTCGATGCACCTGGGCGACTACAGCTACTACCAGAACACAGTGCGTACGCAGCGGTATTTCAGATTTTACATTGAATTTCATTTTAAATTTGAAATGATTTATCTTACGCCTCCTAAAAATGATGACACGATTTTCCTTTGATAAAAGACCGACAACTTTTTGCTCTACTTTGCATCGAATACGATCCTACTATACTAAAATTTACCAACGTGAACAGTGGAGGAAAACGACAATAGCAGCTGCAAATATAATATTTAATTTGTTCGGTGAGATAAGACTTTACTGGGGATTTCTAGTTAATAAAACAAATACGAAATTTTCCGGTAAGAATTATAAAGCGTGGATACACTTCGGTACTACGTAATTTTGCTGTTTCTTTGTAAAATTACACTAATAATGTAAATTATACAAAAAGTGTAAAATTGCATGCTTAATCTAACTTTACTTGTATGATATAATTTTACATTACCCACAGTGTCGTGAAAATAACAAATGATCAAGTGTGTAACTTTACATAAAATATTTATAAGTGAAGTTTTAAAGTTACAAAATTCGGTAATTCGCTTTAGATGCCTCCCACTATTGGCGTGTGTAATCAGTACTTGATTCGTTTGTCGGTTCGTCCGTCTGCACAAAAGACACCCAAAAAGTCGCAAATGAAAATTGCGGTTAATGCCACGCAATCCGTTGTGCCGCTCGCGTGCTATGGATGTTTCGTCTTAGATGTAAGCATGCAGCAAAGTGCAAGTCGTCAGACCGCATGCAGCAAAGTGCAGGTCGTCAGACCGCTGCAGAACGTGAAAGTAAACTCCAAGGACACCTCTTACGTCGGAATAGTGACAATGTCTAAAGCCATGGTACTGATATACTCGCGCAAGTCGCAATTCACTTTCGTGACTGAGTCTAATAATAATCTAAGATTAATTTCGCATCTTTATAAGATTGGTAAGAAATTCTATGAAAATATTTTCTATTTAACTGGTGTCCCTGATTTAGATGCAAAGGAAATAAATAACAAAATTGTATGTTTATATGGGAATAAATAACTTAATTAATTACTGTCCAAGATTCACACTTCAAACCATGATTTATGGACATATACCTAATTCTCTCGTATATCATTTCTCTATTACCATTCGGTAGAGAATTTGGGGCTACTATCCCTTGACATTGTTTATGGCTATTTAGAAAATCGAAATGACACACCAGAAGACGACCTAACCAAGTTAAATAAAAGAATCAATGGCATCGATGCTAACGTCCGACGGAAAATGAAGTTGTCATGTCAGAACCAACACCAATGGGATCCAGGCAGGAGATCTTGTATGGCTGTATAACCCAGTAAGGCAGAAAGGATCAACAGGTTCAACGACGTACTCTACGGAATTCAGAGGGCTCATAGCAAAAATGAAAAAAATTTTGCTTATAAATTATACCTCCATTTCTTGCAATGTGCTCTTTTCCTAAAAGGAGTTGAATATCAAAGCAACATAAAAATTCTATTAAAAATTAATTCGAAATGTTTTATATGTCAAGTGCCACGCCTAATGTTTACTTTTGTAATTTAATGGCACTATGAGTTGGAAATTACGTGTGGAGTATATGTGCTAATTGATTAATGACTTCGTCGTTGTTTTGTTTTTGTTTTTAATGTCAATGTTTCATCTAGGACAAGGTTAATAGTTTCTCCATGGATCTGGTTGGATTACATCACGACTTGCACCGCGCGGTATTCCAAAGTTGCACTACAAAATGTGGCCTTACTCGCGCTTTCACAAACGTAAAATAAGCAGGATTCTTAAACCGATTCCATTCCAATCGATAAGAATGAAAACCGCCGGAAACGTGCGAGTTACAAATTATCAAGGGTTGAAGTAAAAGGATTACGTTATTTGACACCTCCATTGTGCATTAAGATACAGGGTGTTTCTTTAATAGTGTTAGGTTTTTTTTTACATAATTAATTACATATTTTTCCAAGACGGGTTACCGCGTACCAAAGTGAAATGAACAACATTAAATAAATTTAACAAGATTTACTGATCCAGTAAATGACACATATTGTCTCGAATAAAGTAAAAATTTCTGAATTATACCTAAAAATAAATAATACAGAATATTAAGAATTTAAACCAATTAATTAAACAGCTTTCTCAAAATAGTAATACAATAAAAAACTTAGTACAGCAGGTAACGAAGTCAATAAAAATAAATAGTACCTATGTAGGTACTAAAGTACTCTGTAAAAAAACAGCCTACTTATTTAAATGACAAAGTATATATTTAATTTTGCACATCGTCTTTTAGGGACGTCTTTATCCTCCAATGTTTAAACCCGTATAAAACAAATTCATCTTAGACTTCTTTAACTGTGGAGACTAATTAAATGCACAATATGTACCGTGGTTCAAATTGGACGGTTTTCAAGGGTTACTGCGAATCTGTCATATACAGAACAAATCTGAGATCTTTTTTTCGAGAAAATAACAATGGCACAAACCGCATCTCACTATTTGTTACCGTTTTCGAGCTACAGGGTATTTCTCGATTTTTGGACCGTTTGGACCTTCAACTACCCTAGGAGCCCAAAATAGGATAAATTAGTAAAGCAAAAGTTGAAACACATGGATTTGTACCTACGAGATCGTTTATGCGCTTTATGGCTTTTGAGTTAGCAGAAAAACTAGAATTACCTACCACACAATTTCAACAGAAAATCTCGCAAGGCAGGCTATGTATGCATGGTTAGATTTTTCTTTAAGAATAAATAAAGAACAATACGAAAACAATTACGTTTTCGTTCAGAGTATATGCTTATTTGTCTAACTACAATAATCAGTATTTTATTTATTATTTTTAATAAATAAATAAATAAATAAATAAATAAACAAACCAAAAGTAAATTATATGAAGTTTTAATACAAATTTATGAAAAAAATAAAAATGTGCGATCATTTAACATACTGCGTTACCTCTCCTCGATACCTAAGGTGAGATGACGCAGTCATAAGAAAAAAAAATGTTAGTTTTTACCAAAATCTCCGACATTTTGTCATATTTGAAGTCATATATTATAATTGATTAAGCTCTTTTAACGTATTCTGAAGTTTTGCTCTTTATTTCAAATTTCACATATGTTTTATAATTATTCTAAAAAATATGCGTCATCTCTCCTAGATTTACCCTATAGGTGCATATTTAGGTACTTAAAAGAACTAGCGCAGTTCTCTATACACACCGGGCGATCACATGATTTATGTGACTGGTTGAGCCAAATCAGGTTAAGTATTTTCACACTTTTACTCGTATTTACATCAAATATTGTAAAAACACATAAAGGACTAGAAATAATACATTTTAAAATGTAAAAATACAACGTAAAAGGTAGGAATATATTGCAAAAAAATCAAACGTGTAATTCTACACAATGTTTCATGTATCTATTCCTTTGATTTACATTTATTGTGTATTATTTGTGTAATTGTGTAGTTGTGTAATTTGTGAAATTCCAGATTTTTTATCAGTGTATAGGTAAATGTTTGCACTAGATATTACATAACTGAAACTGAAAATAAAAAAACCTTCGTAGAATACTGTGGTATTAAGCAGTATCTCTGAAACAGGAATAAGAATAAAAAATCCGCTAAATCATGCAAATTAGTAAATTATGAGTCATTTGAATTAATTTAAATAGTAAACATTTCAGATATCGACCCTGATAAATTGAATTTTATTCTAAGGACATTTTTGATTAATATTAATTCTGAGAAACAATTAAACACTTCGGCAATGTCCAAGTCCATCTTAGGTAATGTTTTTAAAAAATTTTTAATCTAGTAATCTTTTAATTAAGTAGATGTATCTTTGTGAATTAATTTTATTACATGACAAACTAGCAATATTTAATCATACAATTAATAGAAGTTGAGTAGTGAAATTATTCCACCGAACACCGTAAAATACGTTAATAAAATACGATACCTTTGATTTATATAAAAAATACATAATTGTTACATCTAACACTATAAAATACATTAATAAAATGCAAAATCTTCATAAAAATTACGTAAGGTAGGGGGTAGGGGTAGAGAAAAATCTTACGATTCCTGACAAGGGGGAGGGAAGGGGTCAAAAATTCGTAAAAAAAAGTATTACGTAATTTATGGAAGTCCCCTAACTGATTCCACCGCAGAGAATAAACACAAAATACCTAATTATACATTCTGATAACTCTCATCAATATCCGTTCAACGTATTTTTTTATCAGTTTCTCCCGTCCTCATTTAATTACTAAGTGAATTCTGTGAAAAAATAACCATCAACTGCAGCGCAATAAAAATATTACACTATTAATGTTCGTGTCCATGCATTATCTTAACAACGTCTGTGGTTTGCAAAAGTTCTGGCGCAAAAATAATTAAGCACCGTTTAATTTCCAGCATAGTGCAATATGGGTGTGCATATATTGCAATAAATTATGTTTAAGTAGTAACAGGGTAATTAAGAACCATCTGCGACCGTATGACTATAATTATGGTAATTGTACCTGAGCTACGTGACTCTAATAAAATTACTGGTAATGTTCACAAAATTCGACACAAAACTCGTATATTCATAAATTGGTCAATTTGTTGAAGTTGGCAAAAGAAGAGAGCAACTCTTCTCAAATTCGTTAGGATGTAATCATTTTGGGCCAAAGGCAACTAAAAAAATTACTATTGTTAAGTATTGTAAGTATAGGTTGCCAGCAGCCTTGATTTTAATTATTCTCCACCGCTGACTACAAACAATATTTTTCTAAGCTAGCTGTTGAGATTCATCCACCAAATTCGTACTAATAAATTGTAACTTTGGATCATTAAAAGTTCATCAACACGATTCTGTATTTCCCAAATTACGCGAGCTAATTCAACTACATAACTTGAAAACAAGTTTTTTTCATCATCCTGGGCCCCAATTATATAATTATTTTAGAAGAATAATTAATATGCATCCAAATATTCCATCTACAAACTTCTACAATTAAAAAAATTTACTCAAAGGACATACGTTATAGGTATTCTTCTACATACTAATTATCTTTAAGTAACCCTCCAGCTATAATCATTATACAGTGTGTCCCAAGATGATGGAACAAACTTCATATTTTTTTTCCAATTTGAAATTTAAAAAAATCGCTGGAACAGGTCAATTAGTAATAGAAATTGTCACTTTTCTGTAATATTTTCTATTTTTTTTTTTAAGCCAAGGTTGACACACCTATAACTTTACCGACATTTTTTTAATGGACGCCCTATATTTTATTTTAGTTAGCCCTTCTAAAGACGAATTACAAAGTTAACGTCTTACAAGAATTATGCGCAGATGTGGCACAGACACAGATTACAGTTTTGCGAGAAAATTAGAAATTTATTTGAAAGACAACCCAACTTCAAAATCACATAATTTTCACCGACGAAGCAACTTTTTGCTTTAACTGAACCGTGAACAGGCAAAATATTAGGTTTTGGAGGCCAGAAAATCCGGAATGGATGCAAGAAAAACATACGCAACGGCCGGAAAAAGGGAATGTTTGGGCTGGAATAGTAGGAAATCGCATACTGGGACCTTCTTCTTTTTTAAGAACGGAAATTGAAGTCCCGTTTCATCTAACAAAGTACTACAATATTCATATAGATGTCGCTACAGGAAATACGTTTATAGTAAAAATGGTACGATTATTTCATTCATTCAAATTCCGGCAAAACACACCTAAAAAAAAACGAGAAAATGCCAGGTGCACGCACACGTGCACGATAATGAGTTGTCCGGCCTATACGTCCATCCCACTCTCTTGCTATCTCATAATTGCATATGAAAAGAGAAGGGTCATAAAATAATAAAAACTCCAATTTGCGGCCGCCGGTTTTTTGTTCTGAAAATATTTCTATTTTCTATCTTCTACATATTATTATGTACATATTTACAAAAAAAGGAGGATGGCAAGTGGTTGTACAAATTTATAATATTTGCAGTCAACTAAAAGTTTTATTTCATATTATTTTCTACATTTTAGTACTTATATGGATTCGGACCAGAGTAGGTGCGAATGTAATTATTTCTTGTATGGATCTTTGAGCTGTTATCTTTTATTGTTGCGTTGTGACTGCGAAATATTTTATTTGTGCAGTTTACTATTTTTTATATGAAGGAAAAAACATTAACAAAGTATTACAATTTACTAGGCATAGTTGTACTTAGTACTAAATTCAAGTAAATAATAGATATTAAAATATGTAGGTATTGTATTTGATTATTTGAAAATAAAAATTACATATGCGACAATGGACTTTCCGCTTACTTAGCCGTAATATAAATATGATATATTGTCGTTGCAATGCACATACAGGCTGTTCCAATAGTGTGACAAAGTTTATAATTATTTTCAGTTATAGTTGTATAGGGCAAAATCTTCAGGCCAAAAACAAGATTTTCTGAACGTTTAATTCGGTCTGAAAATAATGAATAATGGAAATAATAATAAAATGTGAATCCGAGCAAGTAACTTTTTTCGTATCATTACTACAGGCAGTTATACTAAACTTTATCCCACTATTGTGGCACCCTATATATGACTAGATATATCATTGTGGTAAATCAAAAGCATAATAGGTAAAAATGTATAATTATCTATGTTTATAACAAATATTATCTGGTAAAATTATTTTCTTACTTTCAGATACGGAACCGGAAGAAGTCTATATGTTATTTCGTAATATACCTATAGTGGTGAAAACAACCCGCTCTATGTAGAACAAATTAAGAAAGATGAAGAATTATGGAAAAAATCAATGGCAACAAATTTGGAACAATTTTATAAAAATTGTATACTACCAGAAATAATATACAAAAATATTCCACAGGGAAAAAGATGTATGGATCCAGAATATATTATAGAAGCTCAAATTAATAAAAAGAAATAATTTAATTTTATGATTTTTTAAATTTTTTCCTGTTCTACTGTACCTATTCTATTTATTTCTTTATTACTTTCATTTATTTACATATTTATTAAACTACACTGTTCCACAGAATTTTTGTTTATACTGGAGGTATTAAAGTACCTACAACTATTTTTTCAAGTGAAGTGAACTGAATACCTATTTCTCATAAAAAAAAATTTAGTCTCAAATCGTCCTTTTGTACATAATTCTTTACACATTTTTTGGACAAAATAAGTATATCGTACATATTTTTTATATTTTCTCATTATTATGTATATTCACAATTAAATTCTATTTATATTAATATGCGATTTTTTTTTATCAAGAATTACTTAATATTAATTATTAAAAATATAATATTTTCCATTTCTGGTTATACCAAAGTAAGCCGCTATATTCACTAATCGTAATTATAACATAACTTTCCGTTATGATCAACTTTTCTTATTAACATTTTTTTATATTATCAAAAACAAAAGCAGTTTATTCAACGTTATTAATTTTGTTAAATTTCTGATCACCCTGTATATATATATATAAATTACAGTTTTTCATGACAAACATATTCAATTAAAAAGCAAAATATTTTTTGTCATGAATTACTTTTTCTAATAGAATAGAAAATAAAAATGTTTTCCCTCTTATCCACTAAACGCAGATACTAATATAGGTATATTAATTATAAATTATGGTTTTAAATAAACTAAAAAATTGTTTATATTTCATATTTTCTAAAATTATATAATAGGATGGACTTGCACTGTTACTTATATACTTTTATACAAAAATATATCTAAAATGATCATGACATTCTTTAAATATTTACGTATCAATTAACAGAAACCATGACTACCAACTCAGAATCAGGTTATACCAAATTAACCACATACAACAGCTGTTCGTTAAAAATAACCCGAGTCCATTCATAAATAAATTTTTACTAGTGCGACATCTATTACAAATCAAGCGAATTAAAGGTCGGAGATAATGCTATTCATGAATGAATATTTTTTAATAATTTTATTCCAATATAACTTTTTAAATAATAAAGTGATGAACAAACTATGAAATAAAGTCTAATCAGTTTATTTATTTAAAGACAACTATATAAAAAATTGCATAATTCTATAATACTATGAAGAAGACATGCAAAATTGCCAATGATCAATTAAAAATTTTTATTTAAATTTCGTTTATTTTCTCAAGATTAATTTTTACAGTAAATGCTGGAAGTGGCCCTCAAAAACATCCCTGAGTGTTTCTATGGTTCAGCATTAAGCAGAGCATACTCAAAAATATAAACTCACAAATTTTGATTACATTTTAACTTGCCGTTAACGAGTAATCAAGAAATTCACTTTTTTTAAACATAAGGCTGTAGTCTAGAGAGGGTGAATTTTGGTCACATGTTCATAGGACAAAAAGTCACATTTATTAGTCCGCCATTTTTACCATCACACCCTGTACATGTGTCTAATTATAATAATGTAATTGAAAACCCGTTTTTTAAGTAAATAATATATGAAAACATTTACATAAATTTTTACTTGTAACAGAAAATATTATGTTTAAACATATGTATATAGCATAAAATTTATATTTAATGGGATATAGGGAAAACCCAAATATGTTTTACCTGTTTATTTTTGTTATATCTAGGATGTCTATAGAAAACTGCTTATACATATTTATCGATACCTAATTCTTTGATTCGGGTTTTTCTATAATCGGATCAATGTGTCGATGGATAAGTAATTAATGGTATGGAAAAACTATGGAGTCTTTCATAATTTTCCATTATAGACTTATTGTTAGAGTATCTGTTATAAAGTACAGAAAAATAAGAAACATCCGGCTATGCTCAAATGCTCAAATCATCCATTTGATGAAATGAAACCGTTGTATTATTACTCAATGGGTGAAAAAAAAAAATACTTTATTAAGTTTCAATAAAACTTTTACCATCAGCAGTAACGGTACGCATAATATTTAGGTACAATGTATTTAAATTAATTTAATACAACACACTAAATTTTATAACAGGCAAGGTTAGATATCAGGATAAACGACCTTCCTTTCAAATTTATGAAAAAATACCCAAGTTCTTGGGCATCAAACTCAACTAAAAAAAATAACCTTGCCATACAAACATAGCTAGTGAAACCAAAATAATTAAATTATGTTAAAAATGACTGGAATGTTAACATATTCATCCACAGCCACGATTTTAAATAAAACAAAAAGTAAGTAAATATAACGGAGCTTCTGAAAAAGAAAAGAAGTGGCTTGAAAATCCACGAAATAAGAGAGAATAGGTAATGGCCTATCAGGAAATTATTTGAATTAACACGTAAGTAATAATTAGGTAACAAGGTAGTATAACAATAACATTTTTAAATAATGCAATTTTAAGGAAATTAAATGGTGTTTAAATATAATTTGCCGAAACATTTTTATAAAATGGTACGTCCATTTCAACGACTTGCAAATATGTATGTGCGTACCTCTTGTTTGTCAATGATCGATTCAGATGGAGGGGAACACCTACCAGGGCTGCTCAGCCGCTAGATCCATTTGCCAGGCTAACTGTATAAATAAAACCAAGCGGGCATAGGGGAAACAATGGAATCTCGAGCCCTGCCGCCAAAACAGACAACGAGAAGGTGGTTCGCGTTTTTCTGGATACTTACATCTCAGTGGATCGAGTGCGTTTTAATGAAGCAATAGAGAAGCGGTATGTGCTCGTGCCAGGGGATGTGAATTATTGTGGTTGGTCAGATTTCATTTTTTTTCTCGGAGGATTAACTAAATCAAGGTAAAAACAAAATACTAATAGTGCGCTGAGGAAATTATTAACTAATTCTATTTAAATATGCATTTCAAGATTATTTAACATTAACTTTTAAAGCATTTTAAATATTACGCGAAATGTTGTTACTGCAAATGCAATGAAAAAATAGGCACATTTATCTTTATCTCAAAATTAATGTACCTACCTGCGTCAGTTATCAGTAAACTCATTTAACCGGTTAAAAGGAAAATAAACTATTTATCTAAATATGTATCAGTTTGATTTGTACAATATTATTTGGTACTACTCTGTGTGCAGTTTTCCCGCGGAAAGCCTAGAAGGTACCTATAGTGACCACAAACTATACTGAAGCAAGGTCATACGAGTTTGCTCCTATCAATGAATAGTAGCTCAAGGAACAACAATAAAAGTTATATATATAGTCATTTTAACGAGTCGACATTTCAAAGTACAAACAATTACTAATATAAACAGCTGAGCCTTTACAGCAAATTTAATTTTTTGTATGTAGGTATAAAACAAGTTAGTCCAATTAAATAGGCCTTTAAATCGCAATTTTGGGCAACTTGCCTGAATTTTTGATATAGGTAAGTTAGTTTGAGCTATATAATAACAATAAGTGACAGTAATTTTTTTCAACCCCCGGCCAGGGGTGAAAAAAGATAAAATAAAGGGGTTTTTCAAGTTAACTGCAAAGGGGTAAGAGCTAGAAAAAGAAGTTTCTTATAAAAGTTGAAACGCATAAAATTCTACATAAAAATGGTGTATTGACTTTTTCTTGTACTATTAAAATTAACAGAGTTAGGGAGACTAGAAGTGAAGGGATGATTTCATAAATTTAAAAAATCATAACAAGTACAAAAATGAATGAATTTTCCAATTTACTCTTAAAAATATAATCTATCTTTTCAGAGAAATAGATATATTTTTTAATTTTTAATAAAAATACACAACAAATATACAAATTGTCATCAAAACGCCATTATTAGTATCTGTGTACATCCTAATGTACAGAATAATATGTGTATGAAACAAATAATGTGAAACTGATACTACCTACCTACTAGAACGTAAATTAACGAATTCGCAAAATAAAGAAAATATATAGAAACTACTGCAGTACATAGTATATTTAACATATTACAAACCTAGTGATGGATACTTTGTATTGTATTGTAACGATTTTTATTTATATTTTGGTTTGTGTAATATATTTTTTACAAAAAGACTGTGGTCGCGACAAAAACAGACAACGAAATTCAAATATAAGATTGTTTGGCCTCTAAAAACGATGTAAAGTAAAGAAAAATATTTTTACTGAACTCGCACTAAACCCCTGAGTAACTTTCTACTTGAAAAAAAAAAATAAAATAAGTACAACGCCCATACTGCCCTGTTAAGCCATAAAATCGTAACTGCAATTATCCCCAATTTCAAGTACAGGGTTACTAATACTCCGCGACATCAGTTTTATCAGTTTGTTAAGAAAAAAGGACGAATTTGTTATTATTATAGGCTATATACCTCAAAATGTGAATGTCGTATCTACAATTTCCATGCCTTTGTTAGAAATAAAGTCGTACCTGAAAATGTTAGAATAAAAAGTCGTATCTGTAATATTTATCACACAGATACGACCAATTCGTCTAACAACTACAGTCACTATACAGTCACTAAATACCATATCTACAGTCACTAGATAACATATGTTATCTAGGGACTGTAATTTAGTGACTGTACTAACAACTGTACAACTACGCCATCTACAAAATAATATCTACCACCTGTCAGATTCAGTTTGTAACTAGCTAGCAGATAAACAGTGATTTGCTGTGGGAATTATTCAGTTTTTAATTAGTCTCGTTCATTCTAGACTGTTAAAGTGTGAGGTAGTAATATTTATTATAACGTATCCCCGGAGTTGTTTATTTAGTAATTACATTTTTTGTTCCTGTTAATCTAATTATGCATATTATCAAACAACTTGCTGAGAAAATCGATTTTTTTAAAAGGTTGAATTATTCAAAAAGGCAGCGAGAGGATGATAGTAGTAGCAGCGAATATGAGCCAGATATGGAAGAAATGGATAGGGCTAGTGATAGTAGTAGTAATTGTAACAGTTTTAGAGATATTGCAAATGTAAAAACAAAAATAAAGGTCATAAACAACGCATCGTTATACAAAGAAGAGGCAGTTTTTGTAGAAAGTATAGATGTAGTAAACAGTAGATATCATATGATATTTTAAAAAATGTGTGGGTGGATTTAAGTGCTAGAAACAATAAAAATGGATAAAAAAATCCAAAAGTTAATATTTTGAGCAATATTATATTGCGTGTTTCTAATGAATGTTTTTCAGAAGTAGTAAAGGGCATTATGGATGAAATTTTTGAAAATATCTGGTTCTCTGCAAGCAATGCCCAATTTACTAAAAAAAAGGCGAATTATGCAAAAGAAAAAAGTACTCAAATAATCAAATTAAAATCAAGACCAGTAAGAGTAAATATCAAATCAAAGCTTCTTGCACAAATTGTAAGAAAGGATATCAGTTAAAAATTGATAGTAATAGGCAAATAACAATTAATGAACAATTGAAATTTATCGTAGATACTACTTTTCTCATAGTTTCAATTTTCATCATTATTAACAGAAAATGTCGTATGTGCCAAATATCATACTTAGGCTGTATGCACAACAAAATAAAGTGAAAAAACAAAATCTGCAAATAAAAATTAGTAGTATGTAATAAAAATATCTTTTCTGAATGTAATAATCTTCATGGCAAATTAGACTAGAGAAAATGCTAGTTATCTCAAAATCAACTATTTGACAGTTACGACTTTATGGCTTAACAGGGCAGCATAGCTAACAGTAGGTATTTATGCACATCTCTTATTTTTTTTTGGCAAATGCGATTCAGCATTTACATAACCTTTGAGTTTGGAATTAATATAAGTACGCGCACGGCCTTTCATTTATCCATCGAAACTAATTACCCGTTATACAAATAGCTGTGAAGCAATTGCGTGTGATGAAACCGATTTACCGGGGATTCGGCAAGACTAACGAATGCCTTATTAACCTCGATACAGCAAACGATACGATGCGATTGGAAAAGCCGAACCCGATAATGAAGAAGTCGTTCTCTGTACGAACTGCGAAACCGATCGTGGCATTTTGCACCCATTGCTGCAGCATTGCGAGGATTATTTAGCAATCGCAAGCGTGTCCGACATCGATTTAACAGTGACTGGATGCAAGAGATTTCTATTACGCGATTTGGAAATAGGCATTTTCTTTGTCCTCGTCAAATCCGAATATCTATTACATATACATATAGAAAATGATCTAGAGCAAATTATAAGAGGAGGAAAAGTTAGGTTCTCTTCTTTTTTGTTTTAGGTTATATCGAGGAAAGGATATAACTTCTAGAGGCCACTACGGAACGTATCAGAGGATCGCCGCTGTCTCAGAAGCGGTTCCGTCCGTAGCGTCCTTAGAACCAATAAGAACCGAATTGAACGTCGGGACGGATTTACAAGTTCTAATAGCTGGTTCGCCCCCCACAGCGCCTAGCCCGAATACAACAAAGGCAGTTCAAAGATTCCTCGCTAAGGCTAAGGAAATGAAACGTAATTCTGTAACTGGCAGCAGCGAGCTAAAATAAATTAAAATATTTATATCACACACGCACTACCGTATGGAATTAGGTACTTGATTCGTTTCAATAATTAATATTACATATTATTTAATATTAAATATTTAATAAAGACACACTAGTATAGAGGCGCTATCATAATATTCTCCAAATAAATTATTATAGGTATATCAATACATGACATAGGTACTCATTGTAAAATTATGGAAAATAAATTAATGATATATGCTAAATTTAATTTATGACGTTAAACTATAAAATCAACTGCCTATTTAAAAATTGTTTTCCAGTGCAAAGTTTAAGAACTCTATTACCAAGAATATTTGCTTCATTTAAATTCAAATTACTTTTAATGAACCGATTCCGCTAATAATTTGTTGCGATTCTTTGTTTTTTTCCATGACATCTTTACCTAATTTGCATTGAAGGCAATCAGTGCCACGTATCCTTGTAAGATGGTATTTTATAGGTAAACCCATGTTGATCTGTGTAGAAGCGATTTTTAACGAGTACAGCTTGACCCATGACTGGCAATTCGAAGAAGTTGGGTTTTTTATTGAAAGGTGTATTCCATTTAGTTTGCATAATGTCCGTAAAACGTTAATAATAATAAAATCACTGTCTCCAGTCATAAAAATTAAACACAGTCCAGTGCAGTAGGTTACCGCTAGGCTAATTTAAAGAAACCGCAAGTTTTTCTTATTTAGAAATTCCGTGCAAATCGTCGGTTTCTGCGTGCGCCGTATCAGATATGCAAATTCTCGACCGACATTTAGGCCGAATTGAAATGCTTCGAATGATGCGAAACTTGTAGCACATTTTGCAACGGTTATGCTTTATCACCCCGATGCGATGGCGTTCCTCCACGACACGGGTTTGCAATTCCATTATCTGGACACGTTTTGTTGTAGCAGCTTTCTCGTATTTTTATGCTATTCGGTAATAATTACGGTTATAGAAACGAAATTTAAAGGGTATATGGCACTGGCGCTTTTGCCAAATTCTTGAATTTTCAATAAATACAAATTCTTCTTTCTTTTTAATTCTCCAAGCTGCCGTTTGTACAATCAGTACATTTTCTCCATTATATTATATACACGCAATATGTAATAATTATTAATTGACATTTGATATCCTATTCCTATTGCTCTTACAAAGTATGTACATATTTTCTTAGTTCTTACTTGCACACTTGGAGAGTGTGCTATGAAAACAATTGTTACCTGTAAGAATTAACCAGTGACATCAAATATTTGTGATAAAAATTATAAATATTACTAACGACTAATAAACTTCGATTAACGGTACTGCTTTCTTGAAACAATAATATTTTCAGTATCTTAAAACTTACTATTTGATATTTTAAAATTTTTGAGGTACCATATTCATTTCTACTTTTTCGGTATTTTTTCCCTCTTATTTAACAAATGTGTGACTTTCACCAAAAAGCTTGGCAGTATATAAATTTAAAAAAAAAAAAAATACTCAAAAATTGGATTTTTCCGTCATACCTTTTTAAATAGAAATTGAGAAATATTAGACGTTAAATTTTCAATATTACCTACATAAATGAACTTCTCATTGTATATCGACTTCCGCTAATATATTTTTTTGTTGTTTAAGCGTGACTGAAAATGTTTAAAAACAAGTTGATACACCTCCGTCGAAAAAAAATGCTATCTGAAAATGTGAAAATTAAATATGGCAAAGGACCCGGCACTTTTCTGTGGCTTTCGGACAATTTTTTTGAAACTTCGCAGGTTGATAGTGCAGCTGATAAAAGTCTCAATAGGCACAAAACCTTAAATCCACCCCTCCCCCCCAAAAAAAACTGACACCAAGAAGCGGGGGGGATTTATTTGATTTCTGCACGTAAAATAATTTATTTTTTTAATCAACCCAACAACGACCCCAAACAACCACACTTTTGACTATCAAACTATAGTTATAGTTGCACGTATTTTTTTTACGTATTTTTTCACGCTGAATTCGAATCTGCAACTCAATTTTACGAAATCGGGTTAGGAAAATTGTTATTAACAATTTAATTGTTTATATAGCTGATGTAGAAAGTTTGTCATTTTATGAAAAAATATTTCAAGTAAAAGTTATTTATTTTGACAAAATCTAAAAAAGTTTTTATGTGCTTTTTCGAAAAAGTAACATTCAACGCTTTTAAATTCTAACAGACGTGTATGTCTATAGCTATGATACGTATACTCTGTGTTAAACTTTGGTGGCGTTTTAAAGCTAAAACATTGATTTTTCGGAAAAAACACAAGTATATTTTTTTTAGATTTCATTGAAATAAAAAACTTTTATTTGAAACTTTTTTTCATAAAACGACAAGTAAACTCCCCGCTACATGCAGTCAGTTTTTTTTGGGGGGGGGGAGGGGTGGATTTGGGGATTTGTGCCCATTGAGACTTTTGATCTACATGTTAAAAACTATCAATCTGCGTAGTTTCAAAAAAATTGGCCGAAAGTCACTTCCCATAAGAAAAGTGCGAGGTCCTTTATGTAATACATACCTACCTAAAAATTTAAAGCTTACAATATTTAGAGCTATAAAGCGACTTATTCAAAAACTTTGTTGTATTTCTTTCGTTTCCGAGATTTCGTTGTTACGATTCTTGAATTAATGATCCGACTTGTAAATTGGTTATTACAGGTTGTTGTGAAAAATTTATTGTATATTGAAATCACTTATCACAATATTGAATATCAAATACGCGGTATCAAAAGCAACGAAAATATCAGTAAGAGTTAATTTAACGGGGTAGCTGAAATAATTTAATTTCAGTTTTGCGCTAACAGAAACGTAATATTATCTCTTTTGATATAGAAACAGTAATACAACTCTACCGACATATAATAGTGATAGTTGTAACAGCGCAAAAGCAGGTTTATTTTTTTCAACTGTATGTCGTTGAACTACATACAGCTTTGTATAAATTAAAAGCGCATATATACCATTTGTAATAAGTTAGAAATATTATGCAACTTCTCTCCCAAGTTCAATTTGTAGAAGACGTACAAAGAAACAGTTGAACTTGACATTAATTATGTAATATTTAAGTTTTGTAATTAAATGTAATAATATGTATATTTATATAGGTGTTCAGTTTGATGTATTATTCTAAAACTTTTTTGAAGATTTATTTTATAATAATTAGACAAACACGTATAAAAGTTATAATCGCGACTTTCTTTTTCTTTCAGCTCTATATGATTGCTTATCCTTCTGGAGTCTATTCATAAAAGAACTTTGTTAGCGACTAAAATATTACACAATCATATTTAATCGACGAATGTTCAAACTGGAAATCATACATTGAAACTAAATTCTAAGTATTACTTATTTAGAAATCTCAAACCATTTATGTCAAAAAAACAACTAATTATTCTATATCCCGCTCAAATATATACGTACGTTTAAATTATGAAGTGGTTTTTTTGGAGTAATTCCACCCTGACCTCGAATGCATTTAGCCAATGTTCCTAATTATCAACCAAAGTGGGCCTACAAGTGTTTCATAAGCTGCCTTCTTAATTAAAGTAATTTTTACGTTAATCAATTTTATTATCTTATGAAGCAGTTTATTGTGTTTAGGTTTCGTATTCCATATTTCTATACAACAATTATTGTAAATGTATAATAAATTGTTGTTAATTATGGACGATCATTGATATAGTGTAATTACTTTAATTACGAATATATTTATTTAATGATTTTCAGAAAAACATTTTATTTGATTTTTTTCTACTAACTATTTATGACGTGTTAGTTCACATCCGCTGAAGTGTTTTATTCATGATTGCAGACCATGCGGCCGAATCTACCTCAAAGTTGTCTGCCGCTTCTCGTTCTCGTCGCCGTCGTCGCCCAGGACTCCTTGCTCGACGGTGTGATTAAACTACTTCAAGACGGGGAGAATCAGTTCTCCACCGAACCCAGAGACGTACTCGCATTGGAGATGCAGAAGGAGTACGACTTCATAGTGGTGGGAGCGGGTACCGCCGGTTGCGTCCTCGCCAACAGGCTCACGGAAAACCCAGACTGGTCGGTACTGCTCATCGAAGCCGGTAAGTATAATATTCTACTGAGGAAAAAATTAAATAATATGCGACATTTAATTTTTTTTAATCTTTCACTTAAAATTACTATTGACCTTTCAAGGTCGGTCCGAGAATTTCCTGATGGATATACCCATCCTAGCCAACTACCTGCAGTTCACGGAATCCAACTGGCGGTACAAGACCGAACCCAGCAACAGGTTCTGCATGGGCATGGACAACACACAGTGCAACTGGCCGAGGGGCAAGGTGGTGGGCGGCTCCAGCGTCCTGAACTACATGATCTACACCAGGGGCAACCGCAGGGACTACGACAACTGGGCACGCCTCGGGAACGACGGATGGTGAGTGACACGGGTCAGGTGGGATCGACTTTGAGGTAATAGAAATGTGTCGGGGCAGGTCCTTTAATGATGTCCTGCCGTATTTCAAGAAGGTGGAGAACTTCAGCGTGCCCGAGTACCAAAACGGCGACTACCACGGTAAAGACGGATATCTGTCGGTGTCGTATGCCCCGTATAAAACCAAAATAGCAGATGCCATAATCGAATCTAGTCAACAGTACGGGATAAACATGGTGGACTACAATGGGCCAACACAGGTAATAAGAATGAGGTGTAAAGTGAAATAAAATTGAAGCAATGAGTCGATCCAGAAATAAGGAGGTCAGGTTTAAACAGTAAACACACCTCAAATGATTTATATGCGAAGAGTTCAATCAATTTATCGTTAAGGGGGCATTTAAACTTTCTTATCTCACCGTATTTTTTGAAGTGCCTTTATCCTTTTTAATTTTGAAATCAATCAGCGTAAAATAATTGAGACACTATTAAATAATTATTTTTCGATTCTTTGGTTTTCATATCTGTCGATTTTTATGCACCCTAAGGCATCCACTCCATCCTAAATAAGTAACTAACATACACTAGAGTAGTAAAACTGGTAAAGTTACTGAATTACTATCGGATTGAAATCAGTAGATATCACGGGCAAATCAATCTAAAACTGAGATTTTAAGGTATTGCGCTTTGTATTTTCAGATACAGATGTGGAACTGTATCTGAGCATGGGTGTCCGCAGGGTGGGGGGGCGTGGCCCCCCCTGAGATTTAATCTTCTCATGTTCAAGTTGAGTAAAAATATTTGATCATAAGAATATATAATTAATGTAATTAGCTGCTTATAACAGAAAAATTTAAATAAAAAAATCTTGTTGACGCATTTTTTATTTGATCACTTTTCTTTTTATAAAACTCTTTAATTTATTAGTTTTATGTCTCATGCGTCTTTTGCAACTACAGACTACAGAATTAATGTATATAAATGCTGAACAATTTCTATCCGAGAACAATGGCTTTCGAATAATAAGCATTATAATACTGAATATTAGTAGAATTAGTGGATGATCAAATAGAGTTATTTATCTTGATATGTTTTTGTTACGTTTTTTTAATAATAATTATTATTATTTATTTACAAAATGTTTTAGTTTAGACGTAATCCTGTGATTATTGTTAAATTTATTTAGATTTTGTGCTTTAAAACAATGTGATTTTAATTTTTGCTATCTTGTTTAATACACTTTATTTCAGTAGTAACTCTTTTCGTATTTGTCTCCTATATTTATAAAGGGTTACCCAAGAAGTTTTAGACAGGCATTGGAAAATGGTTGGAAAATAGAAATTAAATTTGGCGTAGAATGGTAGATGTTCTTTATTATCAAATTTTCTTTCCAATTTTGTATTTACGAGATTAGGAATTTTCTTGGACAATGGCAGAAATTTTGTCAGTTGAATAAAAATCATGTACCTACCTATTACTCGTATTTTCAGACGTATGATGGGAGATACACAGTTTAAGAAATATAATTTCTATAACATCTATTTTTAACTAAATTATACTAACATAAATTCAATAAACTAAAATTAAGATGAGAATTCAAGAATAAGGACCCGTCTTAACTTTAGTTTATTAAATTTATCACATTTTAATTTCCATCATAATTTGTATTGTAACAAGGCTTTTAACATGTAATAATAAACGGGGTGTTCTATTTAAAATTTTGAAATTGATTTCACGTGAAAAAATAACAAAATTGGATTAATTGATTGATTGCAGTATAAACCAACAAATTGCATTTCCATTACCGTAAACGATTTTGAGAGGGGATATTTATTGCCTGTTTAAAATTTCGTGAGATATATGTTTTAAAATTCTCCTAAATATACATCCACAATTTCGATTTGGCCCCCCGTGAGAAATTTTTCTGTGGGCGCCCATGTATCTGAGTATATTTTTTAATATTTTATACATACGTCAAGCGTATAATAGATACGTTTATTTATTATTTTATAATTCTTATTGGGAAAATCTATGATTTAATCGTTATAAAACGCGGAGTTCATCTTGGTTTCTACTTCCTAACTAATAGTCCAGGCGGTATCTGTTTTATAAAGGGTATACATGGGTAAAACGCATATGATCGGAGATTTTTGCTTTAACGGCTTCTAAACAACATTAGAAATCATAATTTTTCTATGCAAATAAAAAAAACGTGGGCTTAATTGTTATTGCAAAAAAGTATAAAAAAATAGCAAAAAAATTCATTTTTTTCTTGGATTTCTCGTCGACAACTTAGCAACTATTCATTTTAGACAAAAATGGAAGAGGAAAAAAAGTTTTGTAATTAAATTTTGATCAAGATAGAGTTAGTTGCAATTCGAAAAAATAATTATTGTTGTTGCAAAAATCGGAAAAATCATTTAAAAAATTGCAAAAAATGCTAGTTTATTTGTCAATTTTTTTCAGACACTTGAATAATACCTAGGATCTTCATACTTTTCCCAATTAAACTTCTTAGTGCATAGAATCATCACACCAAATTTCATCCAATTCGGTTCGATAGTTTTTACATAATAATTGTTTAATTTTTTTATTTTTTTTAAATTAAAAAATTTTCAAAATCAAATTTCTAAAAATCTAAAGCCTTTGAATACTTGAAAATTTCACCACAAAAAGAAGAGCTCTCAAGCTTTAAAATGCTTTTTGAAAAATTCAAATCGGACGATTAGGTGAGCCGTGGTGATTGTTTAAACATTTTCGCAATTTTCACGCTTATAAACAATTGCAATAATTTAATGTTTTTTTAAATTTTTTTTTATTTTAAAATATGGTTTGAAAGTACTCGGAAAGACGAGTATTTAAAAAAAAACCTGATGATCCGCCCATTATTTTCGGAGTTATAGCCCTTATTTACAGCAAAACTATAAGGGTATAAGGGCTGTTTTTTGAACTAATAGGTGTGTCATCCCGAGTACTTTCCAGATATAAATTTTCAAAATTTGCAATCACGGGCGTCCCATTTAAAATGTCACTCAAAGATATTCCAGATCGCGTGAAATCAGTGGTAGGGGGAGCAAACACATATCTACTCCGATCTGAATTTTCGAGTTCAAAACTGCGACGTTCGGAAAAATTTCACTTATCTCAGCTTCTAATGGACCAATTTCGATGATTTTTTTTTAAATCGATGTCTCGCTACTTAAAAAGTTCAATTATCATATTTTCAACTACCTTTTATTATTAATTATTAGACTTTTGACATGTAGATAAACAGTTACTTTAAAAAATGATTAATTTATTATGTTTATTTATTTACTATATTAATATTCACGACCAATATTTTTGCATGTTGCACCAGGTAATACTAGTAAGTTGTTTAAATATTATAAAATTGTTTAAACAATAATTATTTAAATAAACAACTGAAAATTGGTATTAATTTTTAGTTGTACAATCAATTTCTAAAAATCTTTCAAAAAAAATAAATTGTGAATAATTATAAATTTAATTTTTTCGTTTACTCTTAAAATATTTATCTTAAAATTATTTTTTATTTATATAAAAAAAGTATAAGAATCTTTTGGATACTTCAATAAACTGTACACTTCTCATGATTTTTCAAATTTTACTATTTATTTCAATTTTTATTTACATTTAATCTAATCTAATTCTTTTACTAGTTGGTGATTTTTCATCAGTATTATCACAATCTATTTCGTCGTCGATTTCCTCCTGCAACTGCAAAATATCATTTTCTAACGACTCTGAAATCTGATTGTCGAGTTCTCTTGCACTTTCTTCTGACATTCTTCTTCAAAATCGATTTTGAACTCGTCTACTTTCACTGTTTTGTAAGCATTTTTACACATTTGTCCTTGGCAATGGGTGTAATACTTCTTCAAAATCGATTGAAAAAAACATTAAATTATTGCAATTGTAAAAATTGCGAAAGTGTTTAAACAATCACCACGGCTCACCTAAGCGTCCGATTTGAATTTTTCAAAAACAATTTTAAAGCTTGAGAGCTCTTCTTTTTGTGGTGAAATTTTCAAGTATTCAAAGGCTTTAGATTCTTAGAAATTTGATTTTGAAAATTTTTTAATTTAAAAAAAAATTAAAAATTTAAACAATTATTATGTAAAAATTATCTAACCGAATTGGTTGAAATTTGGTGTGATGATTCTATGCACTAAGAAGTTTAATTGGGAAAAATATGAAGATCCTAGGTATTATTCAAGTGTCTGAAAAAAATTGACAAATAAACTAGCATTTTTGCAATTTTTTAAATGATTTTTCCGATTTTTGCAATAACAATAATTATTTTTTCGAATTGCAACTAACTTTATCTTGATCAAAATTTAATTACAAAACTTTTTTTCCTCTTTCATTTTTGTCTAAAATGAATAGTTGCTAAATTGTCGACGAGAAATCCAAGAGAAAAATGATTTTTTTTCTATTTTTTAATACCTACTTTTTTGCAATAACAACATTTTTTTTTATTTGCATAGAAAAATTATCATTTCTAATGTTGTTTAGAAACCGTTAAAGCAAAAATCTCCGATCATATGCGTTTTACCCAACCCGAAACAGATACCGCCTGGACTATAACAGCACGGAACAAACTGCGCGCGAATGTTTCGAATAGTATTTTGATTATATGAGTATGCAACCACTAATTCATTTGCATGCGTTCGAAAGTTTGGATAATAAATAAATAATTCATGATGCATGTGCATAATTTCCGAAAAATCATTAATATCCTGTTTTGAACTCAAAACGCGTAACCCCAGTTTAGCGGAATATTTCTCCAGCCGAGATTAAAAACAAAACTATTCTTCTCCAATTTTTGTTTCATTCACGGTTGCATAACTGTCGTAAGCACGTACTTTAAAAAGTTTGTAAGTATAGGAAAGAAATACTTTAAAAAATCATTCATTACGCATCTGTAAAATGCGAAATATTCGAGCATAACATAAACTGTACTGGGTGTGCAAGGTAACATAAGAATAATAAAAGTGCCTAAAAAACTCCGTAAAAGTAAATTAAGTCAAAAAAATTATTAACTCAATAATAATAATTTTACTTTCTCTTCGATGTTTCACATTTTTTTACGTTCCTTTTCTGTCAACGTACCTATACACTTGATTTAACTAATTCTGGGTTAATTTTACTTATTTAAGATCGGCGTGTCCAGACTACAAGTGAGCCTGCGTGACGGAGTCCGAGATAGCTCCAGCAGGGCTTACCTGCACCCTATATACCGCAGGCCCAACCTCCACATGAAGAAGCACTCCCTGGTGCAGAGAATCCTCATAGATCCCAAAACGATGCGAGCCGTGGGAGTGCGATTCGTCCGCTTCGGGAGAACCTACACGGTATATGCCAAGAAGGAAGTCATCGTAAGCGGCGGCGCTATAAACTCGCCCCAACTGCTCATGCTGAGCGGAATAGGCCCCACGAAGCACCTCAAGTCGTTGGGCATCCCCGTCATAAGAAACCTAAAGGTCGGGTACAACCTGATGGACCACATAGCGATGGGCGGGCTCACCTTCCTCATAGACAAACCCTATTCCATCCGCACGGACAAAGTCATCACCAGGGAGAACCTGGACTCGTACCTGAACCACCACGCTGGGCCGATGTCGGTGCCTGGGGGTTGCGAGGTGTTGGTCTTCCACGATTTCAGCAACCCCAACGACCCCGACGGGTACCCCGATATGGAACTGTTATATCAAGCGGGCTCCATCGTGTCCGACCCCCTGCTCAGGAAGAACTTCGGCATCACCGACGAACTATACGACCAGGTCTACAAGCCGATCGAAAAGGCCGAGACTTTCATGGTCTTCCCCATGCTGCTGCGTCCGAAGAGCAAGGGGAGGATCATGCTGAGGGACGGCAACTACAAGACCAAGCCCAAAATATTCCCCAACTACTTCGCAGACCAGGCGGACCTGGACACTATTGTCAAGGGCGTGCGGCTGGCGCTTAACATATCCGCGCAACCTGCCCTGAAGGATTTAAGAAGCAGCCTGCACACCAAGCCCATACCCCAGTGCGAGAAGTTTGGTTTCGGGACGGACGAGTACTTCGCGTGCATGACGAGGCACTTTACCTTCACCATCTACCACCACAGCGGCACCTGCAAGATGGGGCCTCCCAGTGACAAGTCGGCGGTGGTGGACCCCAGGCTGAGGGTGTACGGGGTGAAGAATCTGAGAGTGGTCGACGCGTCTATTATACCCGAGATACCGGCAGCGCACACCAACGCCCCCGTGTTCATGATAGCGGAAAAGGGGGCGGATATGATAAAGGAAGACTGGGGTTATAGGACTTAGAGTCGAGACAACTTACTAACCTGTGATAGAAAACGTACCTACGCGGTGGGTGTATCCGATTGCGAATATTTTAGAGGTTTTGATTTTGTTTAAATAAAGGAGCAATTTTGAGCGTAAATAGAATACGAGTAGTATACAATTACTTTTCGAAATAATGAACAAAGATACGTTGCGCCCACGGACAATACCTTTAAAATGTTCTAAAATGAATATTAACACCGCATTTCTTCAAAATTGTAAATACGCTTTTACTTTAGTTTTACACACTTCACTTGTTAATGTATTTGTACAAATGGACATTTAAATAAATGAAATAACTATTACCCTTTTGTTAATATGTACCTACAGAAAACATGTTTTCCACTTTCTTTTACCAGCTATTCCCTAGTCAAAGGAAAAAAAATGTTTCTGTGCTTAGAAGCATTAAAGACGAAAATCGCTGTCAGGAAAAGTTGTAAACAAAATGAGCAAATTGGAACATTTTTTATATTTGCTTATTTTATTTATATATTATACAAATATTTTGAATACGCATCGTCAGGAATAGTGGAATGTGGATTTTAGTAAACTATATTTGTGTAAACAGGACGTTCCAATTTAATTATGAAAAAAATCACTAATAGATGAAACTCAAGAAATGAATGGGATATACACTATATTTAGGCACAGAAATTAAGGGATATTAAAAGAATACCAAAATTTTAAGTGATTTTCAAAGAGCTGTAATTTGGAGGGAAATGGTCGTAGAGAGAATAAAAAAAAAGGAAATTCAAGCTTCAAAGTTTCTAGTTTTCGGATGTGGAGTTTAAAATTTTTTAGCGTCAGCAATTTTTGAGTAATCAAAAGAAAATCAACGAAAAGAAATTGCAAATTTTTGCTTTTCTTTCAAAAGGCCTATGGACTTCAAATTTCTCTTCGATTTGTGCGGTTCCGGAGCCTTGTACGTTGATTTGTCGCTGACAATGAGTTATCGTCGATCAAAGCAAAAAATCATTTTTGACTTTGGCAATCAGTTATTCGGGAAATAATGGTGTACAGAAAATCCAAGCAGGGTTTTGAAAACTTCAAAGTATTCTGTATATGTCGTAATTATTGGTTTTTGATAAAACAATTATTTTCGAAGTGAATATGTTTATTGGAGAAAAAGTGAAAAATAGCATAATTAGGGATATTTGAATACCTTGGCATAATTTTGCAAATAATGAATAAATTAAGGATATTGACTGTCACTTTTCAACCTCAAAGTGTCCTAAAGAAACCCTGATAATTTCAAAACGCTGCGATTTTTTTTGATTGATTGATTTGACAATTGTTTTCTTTTCTATTAACATCCCAGAGAAAACCAATTAATTGTTTTAAAATTTCATGTGACATTTTTTCACTAACAATAACACGACTAGACATAAAATTATAAACAATACCACCTGAAGCAACATCTAAAATATTTCAATAGTTTCGGTAGTTTTTTAGTAACTTGCCTTATAAAAATATTGAACTTTAAAAATAATAATTAATATGCCACCGAAATTTCTGCCAATAAAAACTGTTGATTTTTTTTTGAATTTTCAAGTTTCTGAAAAATTTCCGCAGTCTCTAAACACAATTAATGCGTTAGTTTTTTCTATTACAGATTTAATAAACATTAAATTGATAATATTAAATAATGGAAATATTTAATAATCGTGTTTGGCTTATTTCGTAAATGCTACATTACACTACACAACATTTTGTATCAGAATTTAAAGAGCAAAACTTTAGTTGGCAAAAGGATACTTAAGAGAATTTAATCATTGCGCAGCTTTCAGGAGAAATATAATACTGGAATTTTTTATGTAACGTTCAGTTCAGTAAAATAATTGTAGTCATTTTATTATGGAAATTTCAAGAGATCTTGTAAAATTACCAAAAAAATCAACCGCATTCTATATTTAAATTTTCATAGTAATTTTTATATATTCCAAATAATTTTATCGAATTCAGTAAAATAAAAAAAAAAAAACATTTTAAAGTGCATTCTGTCGGTTAATGTATCGTGTAACAGAATTATACCAATTTGGAACCCAAACATTATCAATCCTTTCTTTGTTGTGTAGATAAGATCATAATCATTTGGATCACGTCGGCTTTGTGACACCACGGCAGGGGTGCTGCGATGTACCAGACATTGATAAGACCTTTATCCAAAAGCAGCAGCACTAAGTTTGGTATAATATGCTTTTAATGAATTCATGGATTTTAACAAAGGACTTATAGTCCAGGAGAATTACACATTGGCATGGCTGTTGCTTGACGTAGATTAGATATTAGTAAAAATCGGTCGAAAATAATATAAACAATGAAAATATAAGGTTGCGCCAAGAAAAAAAGTTGTGCTATTTGCAGAAAAAATTAAAAACTGCAAAAATACTCAAAAATCACGTGTTTTTCCTAACATTTTCCAATATAACTTCTTAAATATGCAGTTTACAGAAAAAACTATTACTGCTGAAATTGTTTGTTATGAAATTTGCTATAAGACACAATTGTTTTGAGACCTGCGTATTCAATATTTTTGTTGCTAGAAAGCCAAAACAGCGTAAGAAAGTGATGAAAATCGAGGTAATTTTGAAGCGTTCAACTGATAGGTAAGAAATTGTCCAATTCTACTATAAATGTACATGTAAGTACTTTAAAGGATTACAAAACGAAATTCCAAAACCCGATCGAAATCGGTCTGATAGTTTTGGTATGAGACAATTTGTTACTAAATTTCAGCGCGAAATGTCGTTATTTTTTTGCGTCAGTGCTGGGGTTAAAGTTAGGCATTTTAATTGGCGCTGATTTTTTTACACATACTTGGACTCTTTAACTATCATATAGAATCGTTATAATATTAATTTTCTTTTTTTTAATAATTTTTGGAGCGATTTTAAAAATTCGAAAAATTTTAACTTTATAAACAAATACTTTCGTGAAGCCGTTTTGCGGGTTGGAATATATACCAAAGTACTAAAAAATAGTTCTCGGAAAGACGCTTAACTTGAAAAAAAGAACGTTCAAATCGGTCACATAAGTTCCGAGATATCAAGTGTCAAAGTCAACAAGCGTTAGCTGCAAAACTATGCATAATGTAACAACAACAAAAATTGAATTTGGTAGGTTTTTTAAGAACTTTTCGTATGTGCTTTTATAAATATTATCGCACGTGTGCTTTTTATATGAAAATTCAATGAATATCGCCAAACCGACCATTTGAGCCGCAAAACCGGGGGGAGGGGATGAATTATAGAAATTGAAATCGCGTTCAAAAAGAGCGCGCGCGCTTCGGCGTTCAGTATCTCGGCTTCTATGGCTCCGATTTTGATGATTTTTTTTTAAATCGATGTAGAAAAATGAGAGGAATTCAATTATCAAGGTTTCATTAAAATATTATAAAGCCCTTTTCGGTCTATTACGACTAAAAATTTTCCACATTTCGTTGTTATACTGTATATTCATGTAAATAATAATATCGATGGTAGGATATAGGTACATAATCCACTGTTACTAGGTTTTAGTTTTAATAATTACATGGTAATAATGTTTAAATAAAATCTTGAAATCTTTATTTAATATGTAATTTATTTATTGTATTCATATAATATAGAAAAAAATATAGATACAAATAATTATTTATTTATTTTTACAAAACGTGTTTATTATACTTTCATAATTATCGTATTATTAAAGTTTTTCACTTTTTTACATCATTGGTATTTTCACTTATAATATCAGCATTTGAATAAGTATTGTTGTCCATTATTTTCAAATCAGTGCTTAACTAATTGTAAGTAGGTACCACTGTTAAATTAACAGCAAATAATGACTTATGGTTGGTTAATTTGATTTTTTAAATTTGCCAGCAATTTCATAGCCATCCTCGCAAGAAATTGGATCATTTTATTTATCACAAAATCCGTCAAAAACAGAAAAATTAAAAGATAGGTATAGGGAGGTGTAATATGGATAGATGTGGAGTAAATTTCTACAACAGATTTTTATTAAATATACAGGGTGTCCCATTTAGAAAAACCAAGTTTTGGCGGTTCGGTCAATCAAATTCGACAATAAATATGAAATTGAAATAGGTCGAAGACCATTAGACCATTAGAGATACATATAGGGAAGCTTTATAAAAGTCCTCTAAAAATATGCGTAGAATTCAAATATACAAAAATATACAGGATGTTCCATTTATAATAAGCAAATAGGTGGCGACTACCGGTATAACCGGAAGTACTACAACAATGGCATTATTTTATTTAAACTCTAAATAAAACCTCCAAAACCACCAGGTCAAAAATTTTCAAAATTCAAATCGAAGTAGTCTCCGAAATATTCTAATGGGTCGTCACCGCATGACAGCCTGTATAATGAATTGCAAAGTGCGATTTTTAATTGTTTACTAAAGGAAGAAATTTTTGAGAGCGAAATCAGCAACTATGCTATAAAAAAGCTTAATACATTTTTTAATAATGCGATGATACGTTTTATAAATATCAAATAATAATTATTTGTATCTGCATTTTTTTCTATTTTATATGTAAACAATAAATAAATTACATTAGGACATAAAAATTTCAAGATTTTAAACATTATTACCAAGTAGTTATTAAAATTAATACCTCTTAACAATAGTCATCGATATTATTTACATGAATATACAACAATGAAATGTATGAAATTTTAAGCAGTCGTAATAGGCTGATAAGGCTTTATAATATTTCAATGAAATCTTGATAATTGAATTCCTCTCATTTTGCTATATCGATTTAAAAAAAATCATCAAAATCAGAGCCGTAGAAGCCGAGATATTGAACGCCGAAGAGGGCGCGCTCTTTTTGAACGCGCGATTTCAATTTCTATCATTCATCCCCTCCCCCCGGTTTTGCGGCTCAAACGGTCGGTTTGGCGATATTCATTGAATTTTCATATAAAAAGCACACGTGCGATAATATTTATAAAAGCACATACGAAAAGTTCTTAAAAAACCTACCAAATTCAATTTTTGTTGTTGTTACATTATGCATAGTTTTGCAGCTAACGCTTGTTGACTTTGACACTTGATATCTCGGAACTTATGTGACCGATTTGAACGTTCTTTTTTTCAAGTTAAGCGTCTTTCCGAGAACTATTTTTTAGTACTTTGGTATATATTCCAACCCGCAAAACGGCTTCACGAAAGTATTTGTTTATAAAGTTAAAATTTTTCGAATTTTTAAAATCGCTCCAAAAATTATTAAAAAAAAGAAAATTAATATTATAACGATTCTATATGATAGTTAAAGAGTCCAAGTATGTGTAAAAAAATCAGCGCCAATTAAAATGCCTAACTTTAACCCCAGCACTGACGCAAAAAAATAACGACATTTCGCGCTGAAATTTAGTAACAAATTGTCTCATACCAAAACTATCAGACCGATTTCGATCGGGTTTTGGAATTTCGTTTTGTAATCCTTTAAAGTACTTACATGTACATTTATAGTAGAATTGGACAATTTCTTACCTATCAGTTGAACGCTTCAAAATTACCTCGATTTTCATCACTTTCTTACGCTGTTTTGGCTTTCTAGCAACAAAAATATTGAATACGCAGGTCTCAAAACAATTGTGTCTTATAGCAAATTTCATAACAAACAATTTCAGCAGTAATAGTTTTTTCTGTAAACTGCATATTTAAGAAGTTATATTGGAAAATGTTAGGAAAAACACGTGATTTTTGAGTATTTTTGCAGTTTTTAATTTTTTCTGCGAATAGCACAACTTTTTTTCTTGGCGCAACCTTATATTTTCATTGTTTATATTATTTTCGACCGATTTTTACTAATATCTAATCTACGTCAAGCAACAGCCATATCTCGAAGGTTTTGAGCTTAATTCTCTTGGACTATTACGTCCATTAGTAGACGAAGTGAACCCATTATTTTTCAATTTAAAACATATCCAATATAAGCGTAAAGCGACTAAATATCACTCACTATTCATTTCGAGATGTTTCCAAAAACGATCGTTACGTTTGTAGTGGTTGCATGTGCCGTCTATATAGAGTGTAGACCACCGTATGGAGACGATATCAAGCAAAGTCTAATGAACACTCAAGCATTTGACGACCTAATCGAGCAAATTTTGCAACAGGCGAGTGAATTTTTTATTCCTCATAGTTTTAGATTTGCTTTATATTCCCCCTCACGTTTTATATTACTTAATATACTGTCACTAAATGTAACAAATGACGGTTACTAAAGTTTTTACAATATTGCAGGTCAACTCCCAACAAGTAACTCTAATTTCCAGTGGAGAAAGCAAGGTTTTCCTTTCGCAAGAAGTTCGGTACGTACAAGATACTCCTGTCACAAGCAGAGATGCCCTAAAAGCATCGATTTTCAACAGTGAGGCTCTGAGCAAGTGGGTGCAGCAGGTCTGGCAGCAAATAGTGGAGCAATACCAAGTCCTGGTAAAATTGTCAACACTTTTCAGATTTACTTTTTGCCTAACGCTGTCAAAAATTTCAGACGGGTCAAACTACGCAATCACCGCAAGAAATTCAGTCCTCGACGACGCCAGCTCCTGAAGTTGTGGTAAAATTATTGCAATTTTGAAAATTACTTTTTGTCTGACATCATAAATATATTTTAGACAGGCTCTCAGGCTCAAATAACCACCCAAGAGGTTCCAACCATTACTACAACGTTTACAGAAGTTGTGGTAAAATTTACTGAAATCTTTATAATTATATCATGTTTTATACATTACGAATTTGTTTTAGACAAGCACCCACGCCACCCAATCACCACAAGAACCATCAGCCTCCACCACAACGGTTGCAGAAGTTGTGGTAAAACCTATTAAAATCCAGAAAATAATTTCATGCCTCACACTGCGAATTTGTTTTAGACAATCGCCAATAACACTCAATCACTGCAGGGAACGTCATCTTCCACCACAACGGCAGCAGAAATTGTTGTAAAAATTATTAAAATCCAGAAAATTATTTCATACCTAACATTGCGAATTTGTTTTAGACAATCACCAATAACACTCAATCACTGCAGGAAACGTCATCTTCCATCACAACGACAGCAGAAGTTGTGGTAAAACTATTAAAATCCAGAAAATTATTTCATGCCTAACATTGCGAATTTGTTGTAGACAATCACCAATAACACTCAATCACTGCAGGAAACGTCATCTTCCATCACAACGGCAGCAGAAGTTGTGGTAAAAACTACTAAAATCCAGAAAATTATTTCATATCTAACATTATGAATATCTTTCAGACAAACTCCCAAACCACGCAACCGCTACCAGAAACGCCATCCTTCACTACAACGACTTCAACAGTAGTGGTAAAATTTAATGAAAAATGAAAACACATACCATACCTAATATTACAAACATATGTATTTCAGACTAATTCCCAAACAACTCCAAGACCACAGGATGCGACATCTTCCACCGTGGCTGCCGCAGCAGCTTCAAGAATCCGTTATTAACGCAGTTTGACAAAAAAATAGAAAAAGAAGTTTGGGGCTAAGGATTCTGGAATTCAGCGCAGATTTTAAGTTTATTGCAATGTTAAAAAAATATTTTGAATAAATACATGCATAGCCAAACAAGTTTATATTTATTTTTACAAGCATTTACTTAGAACTTGCCTTGTTAGTATGGGTAAAATCATGCAACTGAATTTTAAAAAGTTATCCCAAACCGATTGAGATGAAATTTTGCATACACGTTTAGTTTGGATGACAATGCATGGTAGCTACGTGACGTCATTCTAAATCCAATGCATCCAATTTTTTATGCAGCCCCGCATGATAAGGGTATCAAATTAATGAAAGGGTTTGCTGAGAAGAATATGAAAATAAAATGACTAATCAATAAAAGCTTGTTTTTTTTTTTAAATTTCATACATGAAATTATTTAGTATCTACTTTATTGGAATAGACCATGTTAAAATTGAAACAGATAATTTGAAAGAACCAGAATTATGTGACTATAAAACGAAATAAGAATATTCTTGTATACCCTATTAATAAAATATACCTATTTAAGTTCACACAAATAATTTCGAATCTTATTAAAATCACAGCACATACCAAAGTAAATGATTTAATACTTTATTTTGTAGACGACAATTTAAAAAATATGCTTATATCAAACTAAGACTATTTATTATTATGAGACATGTTTTACAAGTTCTACCTACGTTGACAAATTATATTTATGTCAAAAATAAGTTCGTACATTTATCGACACGTTGAATAAGAATTTATTTTCGAACACTACCAGTTCTTGCACAAAACAGGTACAGGTATACATTATATATTATTTAATGTTGAAACATGTTACTTAATTGAGAGGATAAATAAAATTTCAACCATTTCACCATTGTTTTGTTTATTAATAAAAGAAAGGTGTCGATAGAATGTACCGTTTTCTCGAGCAAAATCAATCTTAAAATATAAGAATCATCAAATCGCGTGTTTCATAAATTAGTTTATCAAATTTCACTAGACTGTAAGTTTAAAAATAGGTAAAAAGATCTAACAAACACAGGTTCAAAGGTGCTCCTTAAGGGTTAAGAAGCATTTATAGACCTGATTTTATTAAATCGTTATAAAGTCTTGACAGACGTATGAGACACTCTGAGTACTCATAATTTAGTGGCTGTATAAGGGAATTATTAAAGTTTTTCTACATTTACAATTATGTACTTATAAACCTACTTTACCGTTATGGTGTTAAAGAAACAGAAACCTGATTATGCTACAAACTGCACAATAGAATGTTGAGATAACAGGTCGATTTAGAGAACGACATCCTTGCGATAAAGCAAATAACTTGAAAATTGGACATTTTCCAGAATCGTCTATAATATGACTTTAACGACAATTTTTACATTTTAACATTCACCGATGCTCGAAATAATGATTTTTTAATTATGCCGTACCTTGACTTTGTATATAATATGTCGTGGACAGGAAGAGATCTATCACAAATCAAAATGCTGACCAAAACTGTCGTTGCCCTGCTGGTGTCGAATATTATCTACGTTCAAAGTCTGCCGCAAGTACGACTTTTCTCCGACATTAATCAAGTAAGTATCCTTTTATTATTAATTATTTTTGTTTCTGTATTGCTTTAAATTTAACATTTATTTGATTTATGGAAAGATTTTGAAGGACATTCCTTTAAACTTTCAGATCAACGAAAAACAGAAACAGGATCAAATTGTCCAAAACAGTCAAGATGTAGCTACTTCAAGACAGACCTTAGCAGCGCCGCTTCTGCCCCGTCCTCACAACGATATTTCACAAAATGTACTGCTCAACCAAAATGTTGGCCTAAATAATTTGCAACAATCTGAGCGTAATCAAGCCCAAAACAACGTTCAACTGCAACAGAACCAAAACCGCATAACTCAACAGTTCTTGGAAGATGTGCCTATTCAAACAACCCAGACAGATCTAACCGCCTCCAGCCAACAGAGTACATCCTCCAAGGTGGCCGACATACTGTACAACCAAAATATCGACGAAAACAACCGGAACAAGGCCTCGGTGCAACAATATGGCAACCGCATCTCGTCTACCAGTGGCGTAGGTCAAACACCTACCCTGCACGGAAGTTTGCCTACACAGAACAAACTTGAGAATGTCAAAAAGGTGTATTCTCAACAAAGCGATATCCCGCAACATCAAGGAATATCACTTAAGCATACACAAAGCAAATACAAAACCTCTGAACAGGTAAGACATTAATATTTGAAGTAACCGAATAAAAATAAAAATAAAATTCTTAAATTCATAGGCAGCAGTACGGAACGCCAATTACCACTTCGCGTACCAGATCGACGACAACATCAACGGCGGCTACAACGAAAGGCAAGAGCAAAGAGAGAACGGCAAAGTGGCTGGCTATTACGTATACGACGATGGAAACGTCTTACGGAGAGTCTCTTATGAAGCCGACGAAAACGGTTTCAGGGTGATAAGGTGAGTTATGCTGCTGACGAATAATAATAGAATCAACTTTTCGCCATTTGCTCATTACTACTTCTTTCGATTTCAGTGACGACGTTCTGCCCAGTGAGAAAAATAAAACACCTCTGAGTGGAGTGGCAGAAGTCAAAGTGTACACGGACGGCACGTTAAACCAATACACGATCACGAGCGACCAGATCTCTAGCTACAGGAAGTCGGCTGTGGCGAGGGGGGATGACCAGGAAGCGTAGTAATATCTCGAATCGGCATCTACTTCTTAGAGGCTGTGTATCTGATATTTTTCAGTCGATTTTCAAATTAAAGTATTCGCTGCAGATATCGATGTGTAACATTTATTTCACAATTTCTCAAACAGGTCGAACCTTTTTACATGAGGCAAAGAAATGTGAATACAAGATACATATACACGCTTTCGATAAATATTATATAATTACATACAGCCTACATACATTAGTATCTTATAAAACAGAACGGGCAGATAGAAGATGGAGAGATTAAGAACAAAATCTTATAACAGAAACAGTTTTTATAACTTGACAAAGAACTTCTTGAGTAATATCATCTAACATTTCTGCGTGTAAGACGTAATGAAACGTCGTGATATGAAAATATAGTTTGTTAACCATCCCCCACTGAGAAATCTACATCGTGCCAAAAGGGCGGAATCTTGAGGAAATATAAGTAATTTCAATGTTTTATGATATCTGGTAATTCGTTTATGAACAGCAAAAAAAAACCGAAGATTTTAAATTTAAACCTTGCGATAGACTGCCATCATGTCTAATCTCAAATATGAAATGAAAAATTTTAATGAATATTTCTCAAAAATCAAATTGAAATAACTTTTCTAATACCATATGGTTTATCTTGCACCAGTTTGCAGCTTGTCTTGCATATTTTGCAATATATTATTATTAGAAGATATAAGTAATTACTTGAAAGAACATTGGTTTAATGTCAACCGAAACACAATTGAGGATCCATTAAAAATTAATAAATCTACAACTAATTTTCAAATAATAAAACACTGTGTATGGTACATACACAGTGGTATGTATGTAAATTACTAATTTTATTGTCATATTATTAGTGTGTATTAATTTAAGAAGGCAAATATGTGAACAATTACAGCAATTATAACATTTGCAAACAAATCTTGCGTATGCATTCACTATAAAAATTGTCAATCACAAAGGATTTTTACATATTTGTAATGGTTTTTATAAAAGAGGAATGTAAACGATATGAACATTGTATGATGTAATTTTACAATACCAATTGTAGCGTGAAAATAACCAATGTAGACCAGGGCGGATCTGTCGAAATGTCCCATATCTTGGATGAAAGAGGGGCAAGCTAATTTTTTCTGGATTGTCTTCAATACAACTCGCATAATAAAAGTGTAGATCCCTAGATCTGGGCGAGGTCCGGAACATTTTCAAAATTGCAAAAATGTTTAAAAAAATTTAAAAAATACCTATATTTTATTTTTTACTTAGGTATATCTTGGAACCTATGCATTTTGGAAGAAAATTGAAGAGGAAATAAAGGTTTAAATTGAATGAATTTTGTATTTTTGAATATACTGTAAGTTAAAAACGTTTAATGTTGCAAAATAGCTATAATTGATGAAAAAAAATAATCAAGTTTTTTGGATAATTTTTTAAAAGTATTTTAATATTAATTTAATTAATTTAATATATATTATATTTAAAATTATCCAAAAAACTTGATTATTTTGCCTTTCTTTCATCAATTATTGCTATTTTGCAACATCGGTAATAAATTTAAACATTTTTAACTTACAGTATATTGTGCAAAATTCCATTCTAAAACTTTTTTCCTCTTCAATATTCTTCCAAAATGCATAGGTTCCAAGATATAAGTAAAAAACTCAGATAAAATAGGTATTTTTAAAACATTTTTGCAATTTTGAAAATGTTCCGAACCTCGCCCAGATCTAGGGATCTACACTTTTATTATGTGAGTTGTACTGAAGGTAATTCAGAAAAAAATTGCTTGCCCCCTCTCATACCCACCTCAAAACAGATCCGCCCTGGTCTAATGATCTTGTGTGTAATTTTTGTGAGTGTGGAATAATCGCTGAAACAAAATTCGTATATTATCGTTTATAAAAAAAATATTTAAAACTCATATAGCTATAATCACTTGTACCTTGACACAAAAATTTAGTTAAATCAATTAAGTATATGCAACTACTGATTCACCTCGAACTTGAGTCGGTGCGACCTGGTGTACGCACGCTGACCAACCGGAGAAGATTTTGGAAGGGAACGGTCTGCAAAATATGACCCGCAGCAAGATTCTTACTGTCACTTTTTAAAGATCGGAGGAAGTTTGTTTTTTTAAGCAGACAACAACAACAGACAGAGTCGCGAACTTATGTTTGACGATATTTCGTAACGTCGTATGAAACTTTGGCAGTAACAGTGTAACATTTTTTTACGTATGAAACGCACAGCGGAAAAATAAAAAATATATACCTGACATGTGAAAACGTGTATTTCAACTGCTGGTACGTACCTTTTGTCTGTGTTATTTCTGTTATTTACCTTGTTATTTTTCTAATATTTATGAAGTATTTACCTAATCGGTTTTACCGGAAAAGAATCTCAAACCTGATTTTGTTATAACTGGAATACCGGCTATAAGGAATTAACTTTTAATTTATATATTTTAAAAACTGCTGCTTTGTAAATATTAAAATTGTTACTTTTTACACACACCAGTTATTCTTTATAAATTGTTGAACTCTAACCTTGACCCTTGTATTTTTATTTTTAAAAAAGAAGCAATAAACTTTGAAGGTTCCTCAATTCGTCTCAACAAATATTCTTAGGTAACAATTTGTAGGCTTTCAATCCAATATGCGTATATTTATGTAATGTAAAACAAGTCAAACATCAGAACGGCTCATCAGTTCACATTTTCATTTAAGAAAGCATTTAAATGAATCCAAAACTGTTTCGTAATGTCAGGTGTATACGTTACGTAAAATTATTTTGGTTATGTTGCGTCACGAAAGAAAGAGCATTGAATTATAACTTTTACATAGGTATAAGAGAAATGACTAACGCCTAATAACTAATTGGAAAGAAAGTGAGAGTGCTACTGACGACATCAGAGGTTGTCGCGATCGAAACTGCAATAATATTATTGAGCGAAATATCAGGACACGGCGGAATGAAAATCGTAAAACATTGTTATAATTATCGTAAATCGAATGCCTACAGCATCAATATGAATATTCATTCGTTTTAAAATTATCACCGTTAAACCCAGTTTAACGTTTTAATTGGATATTTAAAAAAAAACAGCCTAAAAAATACCGATTTAAAATATGTAGATAATAGTTAATGTATTAATTAGTAATGTTACCCAAATTATTGGTAATTAGTTAATATGTAGTAGCACATCTATACCTAAACACTTTAGAAACTTTGAGCGAAGTGTAGAGAATTTTTTTTTAGAAACATGAAAACTTTAAATATTTTGACGATAATTGCCCTTACAAACGTTGCCCATTCAGACCTACGCGGTGGAAGAGGTTCCCAAAATTTGAATATTTACGAAACTGTTTCGGAAAATATAAAAAGGGATGTCAGACTGTCCCTGAACCATTACACAGGCTACAGTGATGATTTTGGTGAGTTATTATTTGTTTTTAAATTAACTTATGTAGTCTAATACCTTCTTCGAATCGTATAATGTGAAATAAATATGTAAATCGTAATTTTAATTAGGTATTAAATCTCTAGTTTTAATATTCCATGTGCCCCATTTGTTTTACACAAAAGTGATATCATATACTGATAACAATTTAATTTTTTTTTTGGGGGGGGCAGAAACGTACGACTTCATAGTGGTCGGTTCCGGCCCGTCGGGTGCCGTGATTGCCAATCGACTCTCGAATGTGTCAGAATGGAAAGTCCTCCTCTTGGAAGCGGGCGACGAACCCAGCATAATCACCGATATACCATTCCTGAGCGGCACCCTCCAGTTTACCGACTACAACTGGGGATATAGGGCAGAAAAACAAGAGGGATTCTGTAAAGGTAAAGCTTAAGCCTAGTCCAGATCTCCAAGCAATGTCCACATGTAGTTAAACAAATACCCGATGCACAAACAAGAACATTTGCCGGTAAACAAAACCAAACTAAAGTTATGATGAGGTGTCATGTTATGATAAGTGTGTTCTTGAATCAAAGGTAGCGAGTCGTTTGTCAGGTTTCAGTATTTTTTTATAGGAAATATTCCAAAGTGAAGCACCTATAGGAATTTTGGCAGGCTGCTACATTTTCCGAATTTGAGGAGAAATAAAAGACACCGATGGGCGACTTTTCCCAAGATAGGGAAAATATTTTCAAAGAATTGAAAATAAACTGTACCTAATGTGGAATTCCATAATTTTTTGATAATGACAGTCGCTGATTTCTAACACTTTATATAGTCCATTGAAATGAAGGCTGAACCTCCATTTTTTCCTCTGTCGATGAACCCTGGGCGCAAATATGTTTTCGACCCTCAGGAATCCGAATCCGCAAAAATTTTTGACCTAGGTGGTCAGGAAAGGGGTCAAAAGGTCAAAAAACCGTAAAAAATAAGCTTTTTCGCAAATATCTCGTAAACTACGGCAAGTAGCAAAAAAATAATTGCACCATCGTGTTCCCAGGGAAATTTTACATCGATTTTATGCTATTGCTTATTAAAATTAAATAAATTTATGTCATGTTTTGGACAATTACTAAGCAATAGAGGGAAAGTGTATATCTCCGGCGGTGAAACGTATTTGGGGAGTAGTAGAGCGCGCGCGCTACATGTATCGGCTGACTCGCAGTTGACAGCTCTAGCAGGTGTGCCTCTTTGGAATATAATGCGATTTCAAATATAATTAGCCTGCAGTTGTAGTGGATTTTTTTTTGCTACTTTAATTTTTAAATGGAAAACCAAAAATATTACTAATGATTAATGAATGAACAGAAAAAAATTTTTAGAATGAAATACTTATTGCAAAAATGAAATATACAGGGTGCCCGAAATTAGGGAGTAATATTTCTAAAAAATGTTGTGAGCTTTCGCAAAAGCCTACCCTTGTGGCAAATTTCCTCAGAAACAAAATCATTAAGTATACTTCATATCGATTAGAGGCTTATTTTCGGAGATATAAGCGAAAAACTGAAAAAAATCAATTATTTTATTTTCTTTTGTTATGAACAATATGACTCTCGATCTCTACAAATACACAAATTTAGGCTTTTATTCTGTGTATTTTTTACTTAATTTTAAGCCCATAAAATTCGAGGTAGACCCGATTTTTGAAAAAAAACCTAATTCGTCCGGACTACTAGCCTTATTTTATTCATTATTCAATTCCTCAAAAGTTTACTCTTTAAAATTAAGAAATAAAAGGTTGTCATTCTGTGAAGAATAGCTTATACAAGTTTTTACTTTTTTATGAACAAGTATTTGTAGAATTAGCTTTACTAGTCAATTTTTCAGAGAACTACAGGGTGTCCCGAAATTAGTGGCAACATTTCTATAGGGTGTTCTATGTCGAGAAAGAGTACTTATTTTTATATAAACGTGGGCCCAAAATTCTTCCTAAGTAAGTTATAGCCACTTAAAGGGGCCAATCTGATGATGGCTTTTTCTAAATAACTCCGAAACCAGTAGAGATAAATTTATAAAATTTGGTAATTAGCTTAACTCTTACGTGTTCAGTCCGCTACTGAAACGAAATTTACAAATTTTCATCACATACGTTCCAACACTGGGGGGGAGGGGGGAAAAATTTACCATAACTTTTTTATGCGTTGACTTTTTTGACTTTTGACTGAAAAGTATGAAATTTCAGTTTTTTAGTAAAAAAAGGTACTCTTGGCTCATATTGGTAGAATGTTCCATTTTTGTAAAAAATCCATTAAATATAATTTTACACGTGTTAATCACCGGAAATCGAAATTTTCAATATTTTTTATCATCGCAGGTTTTGAACAACAAACATGCGTTTGGCGTCATTTGAATTGACAGTTCAGTTATTTACTCTTTGCGAATTGTTATCAGTCGCAAAGGCAATATTTTACGAATGTAGAGCTAGCAGATATTCATAATACCATTGTATAAGTAAATATAGTATTATATTTGTTATGGCTGAATAGTTGATCAAATTTTAGTTCTCGAATTCGTTACAAGGAGGAGCCATATGTATGTAAACTTGATATTTAATCGTTCACGGTCTATTTTACACTTTCGATACTGCGCCATCTTATGTTCAATAGTTAAAGGATCCATTACATAGATATTTGGAAATACAGTTTTCTTGAGATGAAATGACGGGGTAACGGAATAAATTCATATCACGTGACATGGAAATTAGTAAAATACCAGCTACCGGCAGATGCGACAAAAAAACTTCAGTTAATGCGGTTTGAGGTTTGAGTTTTTATCTAGGGTTTGAGAAATTATTTAAATAAGATAATATTAGTTACATCAATATGTGTGTAATTTAAGCAAGATATTTATTTTAAATTCATTAATTTCAGTATAGCAATAACAGGGCCGGGTGCAAAATAAATTGGGCAGCCGCTTCATAAATACATAAAAAACAATTATGAACGCATATGATATCATGGAGTTATATAAAAAAACAATTGAATGTTGCGTGTTAAAGATATAAACAAAATTAAATTCCTCTACTTTTTCTGGTTACAGAAATATATACATAAGAATATGTCATATGTTTGCTTAGACACATTGCATAATATTTTGTTATTGAAAAGTAAGACAAATTTTTTAAAATTTTAATTTTAATTTTTAGGGTTTTTCATGTAACCCGTTCATTAAATTTTGACAGCTATATGTGTTCAATTTAGTCTTGAAATACTTTCAAGAGTGGGATACTTCCGGTTTCACCGGAAGTGACGTCATCTCCATTGTTTTAAATGGAATACCCCATTTTTTTATATTATTCGTCGATTCTATGAGTTATTTTGAGTAATTTTTGTCACCACGTCCATGCCTTGAAAATTTATGGTTTTCGTTTTCGAGATATTTAGATTTAAAAAAAAATGCTAGATGAAACGTCGCGAATAATATTAAATATCTCTACCATTTGTATAATTGGACATACTTCCATTATTAGTAGTATTTATTATGTATTCACCGAAAATGTGTCACATTTGACCTAGCTATGCACAAGGTCCTCAAAATTTTGCGGCCAACACGGTAATTTTCAAAGATTGAAAACTAATTTTATTCAAATGAAACAGTAACAATTTTATCAGTCAGGAACATGTAGAATTAAATTCTGCGTCGACTGATATAGAGGTTTCCTATACTTATCTTCAACTGTTTTGGAGATAATCACGATTATTTATAAAGGACGAACTTTAACGTGCGTTAATTTACTACTATAATTTTTAGGTAGGGTGTGCCACCAAAAGATATTTTCTTTTGAAAAATATATGTACGTCCCAAAAAACTCTTCGATGAACTTTATTTGCTAATAAATTACATCGTTTAGTATTTTTAACGGGTTTTTGATTTTTGTAGCATTGTATGGGTCGATTAGAGTAAACTGAAACACACACCTAAACCTAAATGGAAAACAAAAAATTAAAATAAAAAAAAAATATGTCTCAAATTTCACTTATTCAGATCATTGGATTCAGAAAATTATGAAGAATTTTGTAAGTTACTGTCATTTCCGCCGAAACCGGAAGTGACTGAAAAATCGTTAAAATGTCAAAAAGTGAAGTTTAATACGATGTCCCAAATTGCAATAATTTATCTTCAAAACTAAAAAGAAAAAGGGGTTATACCATCGTTGTGTTAGTTTCAATTATACCTAGATAGCACTTGATATTATTAGATTTATTTTTATTTTTTTTATCTATTTTAATTTTAATTATTTGTGTTTTATATCCGGTATTTTGCTGTAATCAGAAAAAGTAGAGGCATTTAAAAAACGATAAATATACAGGGTGTTCTATTAAAAAAAAAACAAGCATTTTGTTTTATATCTCTCTGAAACGCAATATCCAACTGTTTTTCCATGTAATTCCTTAATATCACAAGAATATTTACTAAAACTTTGTTTTTTATCGTTTTGTCCTAAATAGAAAAGTAAAAAAGATAAGGGGGTTCGGATGTTATGTGAATTATCCTGTACAATCGCTACAAATTTTGGACCAAGCATTCTGAGAAATCCTGTATGTATGTGTAATAAATAAACAAGTACCAAAAATCTTTTTACTAATCAACAATTTAAAATTTAAAATTTTTTCTATTTTTGTGAGAATTAATAATTTGAAAATAATTTATGAATTTTTACTTTATTTTTACATTTAAATCGTAATTAAATAGCAAACAAAATATTGAAAAAACAAATTTACTTTGCCTTAATATGTAAAAAAA
>NW_019416645.1:206066-214060 GCF_000390285.2 Anoplophora glabripennis
ATGACATAAATTTATTTAATTTTAATAAGCAATAGCATAAAATCGATGTAAAATTTCCCTGGGAACACGATGGTGCAATTATTTTTTTGCTACTTGCCGTAGTTTACGAGATATTTGCGAAAAAGCTTATTTTTTACGGTTTTTTGACCTTTTGACCCCTTTCCTGACCACCTAGGTCAAAAATTTTTGCGGATTCGGATTCCTGAGGGTCGAAAACATATTTGCGCCCAGGGTTCATCGACAGAGGAAAAAATGGAGGTTCAGCCTTCATTTCAATGGACTATATACATGCTTTTGTATGTTTACCGGCCGAAGGTAAGTTTGAACTGATGATTCTGTGAATTTTCCGCAGGCTGTTCCGGAGGCAGTCTGAAGTGGCCGCACGGCAAAGTGCTGGGCGGCGGCACCAACATCAACTACATGATCCAGGTGCGCGGCAACCGACTGGACTACGACAGGTGGGCCGCAATGGGCAACCCCGGCTGGGCCTACGAGGACGTCCTGCCGTACTTTCTGAGGTCAGAGGATGCGCACATCGAGAGGCAGGACGAGGGGTACCATAGTCGGGGAGGGTATTTGACCGTCACCGACGTGCCGGTTAGGACGGAGTCGGTGCACGCCTTCGTGAGAGCCGCCCAAGAAGCCGGTTTACCCTACGTGGACTACAACGGCAGAAACCAGCTAGGGGTCAGTGGATAAAGCTAATTAGATAAAGAAATACCTATAGGGTGGTCTTATATGTATTACATACGATTTAAGGGTACTATATATTTATTGTTTTTTCGAAAAATAGATATAATAAGGGAGAACTTTATCCCTTTAAAAGGGGGACGGTAGATATACGAAAATAAGCTTATTTAGAATCCAACAATTTAGAATCATTCCGTATATTCGTATGTGTTCTTCTATTAAGGATGGAAACTGATGCATTTCTGGTTGCCTAAATTATACCGAAAAATGGTAGAAAACAGCCCTTTTTTTATTCCAATGTATCTTTTTAAAGCAATGGAAGAAAGTAGTAAAATTTCATATCACATTTGGCAAAGTATAAATGAAGACAGTAAAGCAAATATTAATTGGGATAGGTAAATAATTCGTGAGAAATTAATTTCTAAATATGAAGGTTTTTTGGACTTTTACAAAGAAACGATTATTTCTTCATAGTATTATAGAATTATGCAATTTTTTATATAGTTGTCTTTAAATAAATAAACTGATTAGACTTTATTTCATAGTTTGTTCATCACTTTATTATTTAAAAAGTTATATTGGAATAAAATTATTAAAAAATATTCATTCATGAATAGCATTATCTCCGACTTTTAATTCGCTTGATTTGTAATAGATGTCGCACTAGTAAAAATTTATTTATGAATGGACTCGGGTTATTTTTAACGAACAGCTGTTGTATGTGGTTAATTTGGTATAACCTGATTCTGAATTGGTAGTCATGGTTTCTGTTAATTGATACGTAAATATTTAAAGAATGTCATGATCATTTTAGATATATTTTTGTATAAAAGTATATAAGTAACAGTGCAAGTCCATACTATTATATAATTTTAGAAAATATGAAATATAAACAATTTTTAGTTTATTTAAAACCATAATTTATAATTAATATACCTATATTAGTATCTACGGTTAGTGGATAAGAGGGAAAACATTTTTATTTTCTATTCTACTAGAAAAAGTAATTCGTGACAAAAAATATTTTGCTTTTTAATTGAATACGTTTGTCATGAAAAACTGTAATAAATATATATACAGGGTGATCAGAAATTTAACAAAATTAATAACGTTGAAGAATAAACTGCTTTTGTTTTTGATAATATAAAAAAAATGTTAATAAGAAAAGTTGTTCATAACGGAAAGTTACGTTATAATTACGATTTGTGAATAAAGCGGCTTACTTTGGTATAAACAGAAATGGAAAATATTATATTTTTAATAATTAATATTAAGTAATTCTTGATAAAAAAAATTTGCATATTAATATAAATAGAATTTTAATTGTGAATATACATAATAATGAGAAAATATAAAAAATATGTACGATATACTTATTTTGTCCAAAAAATGTGTAAAGAATTATGTACAAAAGGACGATTTGAGTCTAAATTTTTTTTATGAGAAATAGGTAATTCAGTTCACTTCAATTGAAAAAATAGTTGTCTTATAGGTACTTTAATACCTCCAATATAAACAGAAATTCTGTGGAACAGTGTAGTTTAATAAATATGTAAATAAATGAAAGTAATAAAGAAATAAATAGAATAGGTACAGTAGAACAGGAAAAAATTTAAAAATTCATAAAATAAAATTATTTCTTTTTATTAATTTGAGTTTCTATAATATATTCTGGATCCATACATCTTTTTCCCTGTGGAATATTTTTGTATATTATTTCTGGTAGTATACAATTTTTATAAAATTGTTCCAAATTTGTTGCCATTGATTTTTTCCATAATTCTTCATATTTCTTAATTTGTTCTACATAGAGTGGGTTGTTTTCACCACTATAGGTATATTACGAAATAACATATAGACTTCTTCCGGTTCCGTATCTGAAAGTAAGAAAAGAATTTTACCAGATAATATTTGTTATAAACATAGATAATTATACATTTTTACCTATTATGCTTTTGATTTACCATAATGATATATCTAGTCATATATAGGGTGCCACAATAGTGCGATAAAGTTTAGTATAACTGCCTGTAGTAGTGATACGAAAAAAGTTACTTGCTCGGATTCACATTTTATTATTATTTCCATTATTCATTATTTTCAGACCGAATTAAACGTTCAGAAAATCTTGTTTTTGGCCTGAAGATTTTGCCCTATACAACTATAACTGAAAATAATTATAAACTTTGTCACACTATTGGAACAGCCTGTATGTGCATTGCAACGACAATATGTCATATTTATATTACGGCTAAGTAAGCGGAAAGTCCATTGTCGCATATGTAATTTTTATTTTCAAATAATCAAATACAATACCTACATATTTATTTTAATATCTATTATTTACTTGAATTTAGTACTAAGTACAACTATGCCTAGCAAATTGTAATACTTACTCTGTTAATGTTTTTTCCTTCATATAAAAAATAGTAAACTCCACAAATAAAATATTTCGCAGCCACAACGCAACAATAAAAGATAACAGCTCAAAGATCCATACAAGAAATAATTACATTCGCACCTACTCTGGTCCGAATCCATATAAGTACTAAAATGTAGAAAATAATATGAAATAAAACTTTTAGTTGGCTGCAAATATTATAAATTTGTACAACCACTTGCCATCCTCCTTTTTTGTAAATATGTACATAATAATATGTAGAAGATAGAAAATAGAAATATTTTCAGAACAAAAAACCGGCGGCCGCAAATTGGAGTTTTTATTATTTTATTACCCTTCTCTTTTCATATGCAATTATGAGATAGCAAGAGAGTGGGATGGACGTATAGGCCGGACAACTCATTATCGTGCACGTGTGCGTGCACCTGGCATTTTCTCGTTTTTTTTAGGTGTGTTTTGCCGGAATTTGAATGAATGAAATAATCGTACTATTTTTACTATAAACGTATTTCCTGTAGCGACATCTATATGAATATTGTAGTACTTTGTTAGATGAAACGGAACTTCAATTTCCGTTCTTAAAACATGTAACTTTCAGGTGTCCTACGTGCAGGCGACTCTCAGAGACGGGCGTCGCTGTAGCGCGGAAAAGGCGTTTTTGCGGCCCATAAAGAACAGAAGTAACTTGAAAATCCTTACCAGAGCTAGGGTGGTCGAAATTTTGATAAACCCGGACACCAAGGAAGCGTACGGCGTCAAATACGTAAGGAATAGGAAGTATTACACCGCTACCGTCAAGAAGGAAGTAATTTTGTGCGCCGGAAGCCTGAATTCTCCCCAACTGTTGATGCTTTCGGGGATAGGTCCCAGGGAGCACCTTGATGAACTGGGTAAACCAACTAAATTCATTAACCGTAGGATAATTGAGATGAGCGTGTTCGTTTTTTAGGTATACCCGTGATAAAAGACCTTCCCGTGGGGGAGAAGATGTACGACCACGCCACATTTTCGGGGGTATTTTTCCAAGTTAATGACACCAGCATTGTTTTCGATCAGCAAAGAGCCTTAGCAAATCCAATGAGCTACGTACAATTCTTACTGAACGGTACCGGAACATTGGCAAGTATAGGTCAGCGTCCAAACCAGTTTTTATCGAAATAATGTTTGCTGTTGTAGGTGGAGTAGAGGCATTAGCCTACATCAAAACCGACGCTTCCACGGATCCCGACCCGTCCTACCCTGACATGGAGCTGATCTACGTAGGAGGTAGTTTGAATACCGACGCGGGTTTGGTGTATAGGAGGATTTTCAACATCCCTCAAGAAATGTACGACGCCGTATGGAAGCCCTTCGAAAACAAAGGGCTTATTCAGGTAAAAAGGATGCAATGTAGGTACCCAACTCAAATACCAAATCGTATTTATTTATTTAATTTAATTCTTGAAAACTTATATTTCGATTAAAAAAAATATCAAAATCAAATTCATTCGCAAGAAAATCAATATTGCGGTCACATTTTTAGTGAAGGGGAGTATACCGGGTGTTTCATGAAGTTCTCCCGGCACTAATAGAGGATGTTCCTTGGGTTATTTCTAGAAAAAAAGTTTATATAAACATGTGTCCGATTTGCTTTACTTTGTGAGCTACATGAATTTAAAATTTAAATGTAAAAAGTAATAATCAAATTTGTTGCGCGCTACGCATTGGTCAAGTGTGCTCTGACGACATTTGCAAGGTAAAATGTTATCTAGGTTACTGTCAGTCTAGTGTGAAGATTCAATTTTGCAAATTCGCGAACAATGCCTTTTAAGTTTACGACTGCTGAGTATGCCGATATGATGTTTGTTTTGGGTAATTGCGATGGAAATGCTACTCTAGCTTCACTGGAATATCAACAGCGTTTCCCAAATCGTCGCATTCCATCCCCGAAATCATTTACCACAACTTTTCATGCACTCAGAGAAACTGGTTCACTTCCAAGTGTTCGCATTCACTACGAACGGGTAAGTCAGCAGAGTGTTGTAGAAGAAGAGAATATCCTTGCTATGGCCGAGCGTAATCCCGGTGTTAGTACACGATGGATATCCACACCTTTAGTGATTCCCAATACCAGGGTATGGAGAACATTAAACAAGAATCTGTTGTATCCATACCATCTACAGCGTGTTCAACATCCGGAGCCAGAGATTTCCCTAGGCGGGTAGAATTTTGTCAGTGGTTGAATAATAATAGGAATTTGTATCGCTACATCTTATTTACGGATGAGTCACAATTTACCAGAGACGGTATCAACACCCATAACATGCATCAATGGTCGGACGTCAACCCTCATGCCACCGTAGAAAGTAATTTTCAACGTAGATTTAGCGTTAATGTGTGGTGTGGAATGTTATACGATCAACTTATAGGGCCATTTATTATTGAAGGTCGTCTTAATGGACCAAAGTATCTACAATTTTTAGAGGAAGAACTCCCGCGATTGCTTGAAGATGTACCTCTGGCAAGACGATTAAGAATGTACTTGCAACATGATGGAGCTCCACCTCATATTTCCCGAATTGTCACTGCTCACCTAAATGAGCATTACCCTGGTCGCTGGATCGGTCGAGGTGGGCCACACATTTGGCCAGCTAGGTCTCCAGACCTCAATCCGTTAGATTACAACATGTGGGGTTGGATGAAGGATTTGGTTTATCAAGAGAAAGTGGAAACACGCGAAGCTCTAATCCAAAGAATTGTTAATGCTGCAACGCAAATAAAAGAAAAGCACGCGAATATTAGAAATGCAACGCGAGCAATTCACAGGCGTGCTGACAAATGTATTGAAGTAGGAGGTGGAATTTTCGAAAACCTTTTAAATTAAGAATGTATGTATCACTATTACCGATGTTCTAAAAATAACAATGAAAATTAATTTCCATTATTTTATTTTCAAATTCGTGTAGCTCAATAAGTAAAGCAAATCGGACACATGTTTATATGAACTTTTTTCCTAGAAATAACCCAAGGAACATCCTCTATTAGTGCCGGGAGAACTTCATGAAACACCCGGTATTTAGTAAAAGCGAGATTGATTCGCCATAAAAGTGTCGAATTACTTTGTTTATTTTATCAAGTTAATACCTGAACGGGATTTAACATTGGAAATGGGGTCAGCGATTGTATCACATATAGGCACAACCACTAAATGTTGTAATCACATTGTTGGTTTTTAGATCTTTCCTATGTTGGTGCACCCCAGATCGTACGGCTACATCAGACTAAAATCGAAGAATCCCTTCCATTGGCCCAAGTTTTACGCAAATTTCTTCACCGACCCGGAGAACCATGATGTGAAGACGTTCATAGCCTCGGTGAGAGAGATACAGCGAATCATCCAGAGTCCGTCGATGCAGAAATACGGCGCTGCCTTAGTGCGAACCCCCATACCTGGTCAATATCTTTTTTTTTGCAGGGACGGGACGGCCGATTATTACTATCATAATTTTTTCAGGTTGCGAACAGGAGCCGTTCGATTCGGACGAATACTGGGAGTGCGCTATTAGAACCATCACCGGTACGTTCTACCACCAGGTGGCCACCTGCAAGATGGGGCCCGAATATGACCCGGAGGCGGTGGTGGACGCCAAACTACGCGTCCACGGTGTCGAGAACCTGAGGGTGGCAGACACTAGCGTCATCCCCTTACCGGTGACGGCTCACACCACCGAACCGGCTTACATGATCGGAGAGAAGGCTTCGGATTTGATAAAGGAGCGATGGGGACATAAATAAGAAGCGAGAGGGACGATTTGTTCGTTTAGAATACAACGATTGTGGTCATTTTATAAATTAAACCGGAAAATAGAGGATATTGTACCTTGTCTCTAGAAATGCCTTTTCCAACAAACGTATTTTTCTTATATTGAGCAACAGATTTAAATTGATGAAATAACATTTATTAGAGCCAATTAAATTACCTATTTGCATGTATCAAGTTATTTATTTGAGTGAAAGTATACAAAATATTTATAGTTGTGCACAATTTAATATTTATACCTATACCTATATGCCTTGAAAAGCATATTTAATTGATGTACAGGGTGAATCGCAATATTTTGACCCCCCTTTAACTTTTTTGTTTTAAAAGTTATAAAAAAGTTGCACGATTTTTTATGAATTTTTCGAAAGTGATAGTAGAAAAAGAAATGAAGTCCAAACAAAACGGCCGCGGATGTTAACTTTGTTAATTTAAATGGAACACCCTGTATATTTTTACATATTTGGATAGAACGTTTCCTGTCGAGCATAGTCATATAAAGTTTGTTGGGTCCATCTCTAACAATAAGTGAGACAATATTAAAGAACGAAAAGGAAATTTTTTATTAAGAAAATACGACATTTTGTAATTGTTAGACCTCTTTCGGGCATTTCTGCCTTTTTCCAATTACGTAAGGTTTTAGATTTCGTTTTTTTTAGAATTTGAGTATTTAACAGAGCGTAATTGAAATAAATCTGGGGAATTAAAATGAATACCAGGCTCACTATTTTAGATCCACTTGTTTCTTGAAGGAAAGAAACTATCATTAAATTGAAAAAACGATGTTTCTTCAATTTAGTTCTTGATATTCTTGGAATATTAGTTCATTGGTAATATATTCTCAATTTGAGTATTTAACAGAGCGTAATTGAAATAAATCTGGGGAATTAAAATGAATACGTGGCTCACTATTTTACATCCACTTGTTTCTTGATGAAAAGAAACTAGCTTCAGTCTAAAAAGATATTTTAATTTCTCTAATAATATGATTCCTTTAACAATAATAGCTAATTTTCTCAAGAAGATGCAAATAAATTATTGATATAGAAATATCAAACAGGTACATTAATTTACATTGATAATATTTTCTTTATTAGTAATAAT
>NW_019416645.1:218180-222155 GCF_000390285.2 Anoplophora glabripennis
TGTAGGCATGTCCTGCCGCCCAATGTGCGAAGGAGATGCCTTTGTTTTTCATTTTGTCCTTCATAAATATATAACTGTTAATCCATAATGCATAAAGAAATTATTCAATTTCCAAAACCCCCTATAAAATGTGTTGCACTGATTCCCTTGACAGGCAATGATTTATTACTTTGCATCGAATACGATCGTACTATAGTTATTTAAATTACCCGGAAAATCATTTGTAAAGATATTCATTTAATACATGAATTTTCCCAAGTGTTGTCATAAAAAAGTTTTTTATTATCTGAAAAACTACTTCATTTTGATTAAACATTCGAATTTACCAAGTGAAATTTGCCCGTTTTGTAATATTCCCAATACTTTAACATTTAAGCATTACACAAAAATTAACTTGTGTAGGTATAGTTTTAACTATTTTCTGTATAACATTAAGCTTTGTTTGAGTTTGATTTATTTGGTTTTGTTTCATATATAGTGTTTTTTTTTTTTCAGATTAACTTGGACTTTGAAAGAACTTTCCCAAACAGCGATATTGGCATTTTGGAACAATTTGGAATAATCGAATTATCCAATGTAAATGTATTTATGTACATATGTAAATATAGGTATATAATTATATACTATAAATATATATTCTTATCACTATGAACATTTGTTTAATCTATTTGATGTAAACATCTATTTCGTTAAAAACACTATTTGATTTCAAGGGAACCATTAATAAACTAAAAGCTATTTCTTTTATTTTTTGTTGGGAATACATCATAAATTCGTACTGAGTCGGAAAGTCTTTGTGTAGAATAATCGATTAGCTTATATCAATATTTTTTCAATTCCAATTAATACTTTCTGTAATTTAAAGAGAGCCAATAAAATATTATATCTAAACCATGCAAATTTCTCGGATCAAGAAAACGAATATCATTTACATAAGATATCGGTATATTCACATTGAGTAAATTATAGAATTGAAGTGCTTGTTAGATTTTCGCCATATGAATAAATTATAATCAATGTGAGAACATGATTTTCTCAAAACAAGAGTGGAAATTATTTGAAATGATGCATTTAGTTTTATTTTGAACTATGGCGCTATTAAATGAAGAATATCTTTTGCTACAAACNTTCTGTAATTTAAAGAGAGCCAATAAAATATTATATCTAAACCATGTAAATTTCTCGGATCAAGAAAACGAATATCATTTACATAAGATATCGGTATATTCACATTGAGTAAATTATAGAATTGAAGTGCTTGTTAGATTTTCGCCATATGAATAAATTATAATCAATGTGAGAACATGATTTTCTCAAAACAAGAGTGGAAATTATTTGAAATGATGCATTTAGTTTTATTTTGAACTATGGCGCTATTAAATGAAGAATATCTTTTGCTACAAACAAGAATATATATTTTTCATTTCAAATAAATATCTTCTTGCGGATATATGAAACTAGGAATTACTCAATACAAGCTGATTAGGTTCATTTCAAGTATTTACTTTTTTGTGTGTAATTAGTGAGATTTAGTTAAAATACCTATAGGTACGCATTTTGGACTATATCAATGTCCGATAGTATGTCAAAATATTACAACTAAATCTGCAAATCCTTACGTAATTGGAAATAAGCTGAAATGCCTGAAAGAGGTGTAACAATTACAAAATGTCTTATTTTCTTAATAGAACACCTTCTTTTCTTTTTTTAATATTATCTCGTTTATTGTTAGAGATGGACCCAATAAACCCTATATGACTATACTAGACAGGAAACGTTCTATCCAAATGTGTAAAAATATACAAGGTGTTCCATTAAATTAACAAAGTTAACATCCGCGGCAATTTTGTTTCGACTTCACATTTGTTTTTTACTATCAATTTCGAAAACTTCATAAACAATCGTGTAACTTTTGTATTTCACATTTTTTTATAACTCGTCAAAATATAGTGAATCACCCTGTACGTATATACCCTTGTTTATTACAGGATATTAAATATTTTTAAGGTAGTTGATTTTTATTTAGAATAAAAAAGAAGAGAGCAGAGAAAAGAAAGTAGTAGTAAAGAAATTATATCTTATTGCTTTGTGTTCCGTAATCTGTAATGCATTTTTTTTAGTTTTTTATAGAACTTCATGGGCAGTAATGAATGACTGATACTAGTCGGTATTCTGCATGCTCCATTGACCGTTGGTAATTGCGCATTACGTAGTGTAGTAACAAATAAATTTGGAGAATAAAAATACATGATTTGTTTCAGTCATTAGTATCAGATGTTTATTATTAAATACTTAATTTCTTCCAATAAAAATATTTAAACAACTCCTGGATAGGCACAACATAATAATCTCCAAAAAATTCATTCTGGAGAACAAATATTTTGAAAGTGAATTATTAAATTTTCATAATTATTACACACTCATTGTTAACACTGGAAAATAGTTAACCAAAGCTTTTTACTGGTTTCACGCAAGATTTTTTTCTTAATGTATTCACCTACTAATAGCAGAACTGTTCATGATTATAAATAGTTTAATAATATGTAGGTACAAACTAAAAATTTCATCGATGTTCAATGGCAAATTATGTATAATAAGGACAACGACTAAGAATTCTTGTTTTCCAACATCGAAGGCTGCAATAAGAAGTAAGAAAATAACAGAATATGTAATTTCTAAAGCCCCGACCTTGACAAAAACCGAGATATTACTAATCAACTTATAGTCTCACTTTTTCCTATTTAGAAGGATATATCGTGCGGACAGTTCGACGGAATCTGAAAAATGTCCGATGACCTCGTACCTCTTCGACTGTTAATTTAACAAAAGCATATCTAATAGATAAATATTACAGCACCCCCTCCCATAACTCATATTTCCTGGAACTTAAAATGTGTTTATTTTTTATGGAATTAAGAAATCTTGTGCAATTGAATAACTACTGACGTGTTTGCGGATGATTGGATCATATTGGAGCAAGGTTAGTTAATCTGATGAATACATTGTAGATGAGAAGCGACGGCGACGTGTCAAAATAATATCAAGGGACTATTCAACCTGTGATCTAGCGTTTGAACGAAAAGCAGTGCAACTAACTTACGACTTTACAACATTTTCGACAACAATTCTTTACAACTTACTCGTCCCACTATATAGCGCAAGTACCGTACCTCCTGCAACAAGGAAAATTACCTTAAAAACCATAATGAAATTGAACTGAAAAGTCCAGAATGTGTTTTTTTTAATGATTTAAATATTTGAAAAATTGTATTAACTTTTTCTTATCGTCCTAATTGCTGTGAAATCAGTGGAGTTTTTATTTTAAACTAATTCCAAAAATCTTCCTGAAATCCTATCAATTAGAGTTGGGCGGAACATGACTGATTCGGCTCACTGAGCCTTCTCAAAGATCCGTCGCGGCTCTCGGATCTTTGCTTCGAATGTCGCACAATTCATACAGTGCAGGTATCGGGTGTATTCTTTGTATTATGCGCTACTTTTTCAAATGACAAATAAGTAGTGAAAACAAATTTTCATTCAAATAAATACAAAAAAATAAATTCACCATAAAATAATCTTATATATAAAATTCTCGTGTCACAATGTTCGTTCCCGTACTCCTCCGAAACGGCTTGACCGATTCTCATGAAATTTTGTGAGCATATTGAGTAGGTCTGAGAATCGGCCAACATCTATTTTTCATACCCCTAAATGTTAAGGGTGGTCCACCCCAAAATTTTTTTTTTAATTTTTTTGGACAAAATTTTTTATTTTTATTTTTTTATGATGTGGCTTTAAAAAATACATACAATCCTAAATTTTCACCCTTCTACCATCAACCCCTATTTTTTAATAGCGATATTAGTAATTCAATAATTTTCAACCCCGGTCGATAACTGATCAATTATCACTTGATCATTTTTTTATCCCCGCCAGGCGTCGACCGGTGTCACTTCTGACCCAGTAAACAGAACG
>NW_019416645.1:223919-248875 GCF_000390285.2 Anoplophora glabripennis
AAAAAACAAGTTTTTGGCTTTATTATAGCACATTGACAGCTATTTGACAGCTGCCAACTGTCAATTTTGAAAATCTAACAACAGATCTGAATTCAGCAACCTCAAAAATATAAACCTAGATAATAAAAAAAATGAAATAGGCTATTTCAAAAGTCTATACACACTGCGCATATACATAAATCCGTGGAGGATATTCGGAGCTTTAAAGCTCTGTACTGGCCAAACTATCCTTTTTTGAGCTTTGTGGGCATTGAGACAATTGACCAGTATGATGAACTCTATCACGTATCAAAAAATTCAGCGAATTTGACCGGGACCCAATTTCCATAAGATTTGTGCGGGGTCCTTTAACTTAATTTTTAACATGTCCATACTTTATTCTGTCATTTAAAAAAACAAACGCAAATATTCTCAATATCATTTGAAAAAACGCACAGTTGCATTTAACCACATTCAATATTCCCAATGTAGTTGGCGCATAAGCGGGCGGCGCCGGCGTAGGGGGCAACATCAATTTTAATGATAGGTACTCTACATTGAGAATCAAAGGCAGCTCCTACATCGACATGCGGAATTAGAAGCTTAAAGGATGTCGCTCACTGGGAATGGATGGGAACAGTTCAGTTCACGCTAAAGTCAGTTTAAAATGAAGTCATGCGATGAAGAAGATGCTGTTGTCGCTATTTCGTGTGCAGAGGCAGAAAACGACGCGAATAAGAAAAAAAAAAATGTTGGGTACATAATATATGTAAAAAAAAAACTAGAGTTGAAGGCGAGTTCTATACGCTATTTCTCTAATGATCGATGATGAAATTAAATTTCATCAGTACCTCCGGATGCCACATGAAAAATTTATGAATTTGTTGGATATATTAAAGCCAGAAATACGTGTACTAGTATACAGGGTGTAACGTAAAGGTTGGGAATAAATTAATCGGTGGATTCTTTAGTTTAAAAAATAAATTTTTGTCATATGAAGTTATGCTCTACGAGTTTTCTTTTCCAAGCTACAGGGCGCTAAAAAATTTCAAAAAATTTAGTTTTTCTCCAATAACTTTCGAACATTAGAAGATAATGGAATGAAATTTTATCCATAGCTTAATTTGATAATCCCCTAGTAACAGGAAAAAGATTGGCTTTGTAAGTTACTCAGTGGCGTGCGTACATCTTATACCGTAAGGTTTTTCGAAGAAAATTGTGGTACGCCACTGGTAAAAACATTTTTTTAATATCTTTTTATGATGCACATTTTATTTTAAACAAAATTACCCTCTTGCGTTTTATTCCTAGCTCTTGTCATTTTTCCGCAAATAAAACTTTTGTAAATACCATTTTTCCCCGCTGCTAACATAGAAAAATGAAAATAACAAAACATTATGATGTATGCTTTGACTCAGCCACCGAAAATGGTCAAATAGGCATTAAAAAAAGACTTATTTGTATTGAAAATGATATTAAAGTATCACATTATTTTAACAATAATAAAAAAACACTAGTGACTTAGGAATTTAAAGAATTTATTGAGTAGGTAATAAGAAATAATAAACAACAAACAAGATTACAAAATGTGCTGGAAATGTTGCCCCCCAACTTCAGTACATTTTCAATGCGTTTTCTCGTGGATTCTCTTACTCGTCCAAAAATTCCAGGCATATCTCGAATTAGCTGACAGCCCATTTCAACTCTTTGACGAAGAATCTGTACATCAGAAATGGGAACGGAATAAACTATGGTTTTTAAGTGCCCCCACACATAATAGTCTAACGGATTAAGTTCGGGAGAACGAGCAGGCCACGCTCTTGGCCTTACACGACCTATCCATTTATTGGGGAACGTTTCATTGAGGTATTCTCTAACTTCTCGCCTAAAGTGAGCTGGGGCGCCATCATGCATAAACCACATGTTCTGGCGTGTTTCAATTGGAACTTCTTCTAAAGTCGCACAGCTAACACAGTATTCCCGTTGGCAAGGCCGTAAATAAAATGCATATCTGCTAATTCTGGAAATGAGTAGTCCATTTCTAACAGATCTAAACCAAAATACAACCGTTTAAGGAAAGCTAAATGTCATAACTGACGATGATGTTTTGTCTGAAAACATCTGAAAACAAATTTTGGTGGCTTGGTCAAAGCATACTTCATAATGTTTTTATTTTCATTTTCCTATGTTAGCAGTGGGAAAAAATAGTATTTACAAAACGTTTATTTACGGAAAAGTGACAAGAGCTAGGAATAAAACGCAAGAGGGTAATTTTGTTTAAAATAAAAAGTGGATAATAAAAAAATATCAAAAAAATGTTTTCACCAGTGTCTTACCACAATTTTCTTCGAAAAACCTTACGGTATAATCCGTACGCACGCCACTGAGTAACTTACAAAGCCAATCTTTTTCCTGTTACTCGGGGATTATCAAATTAAGCTATGGATAAAATTTCATTCCATTACCTTCTAATGTTCGAAAGTTATTGGAGAAAAACTAAATTTTTTGAAATTTTTTAGCGCCCTGTAGCCTGGAAAAGAAAACTCGTAGAGCATAACTTCATATGACAAAAATTTATTTTTTAAACTAAAGAATCCACCGTTTAATTTATTCCCAACCTTTACGTTACACCCGAAAATTGGTAAATGTAAAAAAAAGTTTGACACTAACTTTCAGGTGGGTCGGCATTTGTCATATACGTGTGACATACTAATAAATACATATTAATATCAACAAGATTTATTAGCTCTTCTTGGGGTATATTCGTCTATAATTATATGAAAATATTGCTTATTTTAATCGCTCGCTATCGCTCACTAATCGGAAATGGACTGAACGGCAACGTACCGCAGCGCTTAAATATTCCTCAGGTAGGATTCCGAGACCTTATCGCCGCTGCGGAACGCTACTCCGCGGTACAGCGTGCGCATCTGTATTTAAAGCTGTGTAATATAGAAATCGCTCTTCGGCGAGCTTCAGTGCGCTAGTGACCGACAATCTTAAAGCACGACTTTTAGACCAGGAAAGGAAACATTCTGAAATTTGTTAATTACTGGGCGTGATTTTATTGTTGGAAAGTCTTGGGAATGATAATATAAAAGGCGGTTCATCAAATGGGTCATGAAAAAAGTATAGCGTTATTGTTTTTTATCAACAAATAGGTCAAAAATTCGCCATTTTTCGTTCTACGCGATATTGTAAATAAACTATTAGGTAATCTTAGCAAAAAAGTTCAACAGGCGATTTGATCTGGAGAAACTCATCTTTAAAATGAAACTTTTTAAGTTAAAATTACTTTATAAACAAAAAAGTTATTGCAAAATTAAACGGAAAAAGTGNGATATTGTAAATAAACTATTAGGTAATCTTAGCAAAAAAGTTCAACAGGCGATTTGATCTGGAGAAACTCATCTTTAAAATGAAACTTTTTAAGTTAAAATTACTTTATAAACAAAAAAGTTATTGCAAAATTAAACGGAAAAAGTACTTTTTCTTTAATTGTTAATAACTTTTTAAATAATTAATAAAATCTTACCAAACTTTCCCAAAATGCGAGTTTTTATATCCTTAAGGTGGCCATATTCCTGGCTGAGAAATAGTGAAATTTCTGGCGTTTTTAGGTACGGAAATCTTGAAAACTAAAACGTGTACAACAAAAGTAAGCACAAAAATAAAATCCTTGGTGTTCTGTTTATTCATTGATACTATTTAAATTTACTCAAATAAAATAATAACTAAGAAAAAAGCCTTTGTAAAACATGCGTTTGCTGTTATCCTAACCCCACATTTTAAGGATTATTTTCACGTACTTATAAATAAAAGTAAACAATTTTATATGTAGGACTAAGCAAGTAAATGTTATAAGAATATTTACATGTGGAATTATATATAAAAAAGTTAGTATTTTCGTAGATTTCAGTACCTAAAACCTTGATGGTTTGATCATTTTTTGCACCTGTTCATTCGTTTTATTGCGGCGTCTTTGAAAATAACCAGATGGCATGACATAACGTTCCTATTATTTGATAAGCTTTAAATTATTCAGTTATTAAATGTTTGAAATTATTCGTCTTTGTGGAAAACACTATTTAAAGAATATGGGGCCCTTAAGAGATGTGCAAAAGATGGGCTCGATCGGTCAAATAGTTTTTGTAACATTCCATTTATTTATCCCATTTTTGCAAAAAAAAGGCCCATTTTCAAATGACTATTCCGGGGGCAGGGTTATGACTAAAGCATTATTTTTGGGCTCATTTTCTTCGAAGGGACATTTTTTCAAATTTAGTTGTATATAATTGTTACCAAATAGAAGGCACTTTTTTCCCTAATAAACAAATAAAATAACTCCGTGGTTTTTAACTTTTGAAAGAAGTTATATACACCATTCGAAAGCTCGTAAAAAAACCTACATATTGAAAAAAAAGTTTCTACGACCATAGGTCCGGAGTTAGCAATTATTTTTTTTAAATCACAGAGCAATAATTTGTTATAAACATTAAGACTTGAAATTTTAACATTTTGTAAATCAAGGTTTAAACTTTATGCCTGTTAATTTTAATTGAATTTGCCCATAATTGATCAATCCGGAGCCCGTCAAAGTAAGGGTACGTGGCAGTAGCCCTTCAGGGAGTGGCGGTGGAGGGATCAACCAGGAAAAAACTGACAATGTCAAATTTGTAATATTTCAGCTTCTATGTAACGTAGAACCTTATTTTTTTTAATTTGGGGTAGCTCGACGAAAAAATTACTTCTGGATTATTTCTACCCTTGTAAAACCACCCCTACCCCCTAAAATAAATTTGATGAAAAAAATTTTTTTTGCGTTTTATTTTATTTGAAATGTTTTAGACAATAGTTCTCAATAAAAAAATGTTGTCAAAATTATTTTAACCCTTCAAAATTAATTTATCCCTCTTACCCAAAAAAAAACAAAATTTAAATTCATTAGAACCATTAAACGTTAATACAAGAGTTGGGATCTATTACTTATCTATAGCTTTAGTCAAAAACTAGATTTTGATAAACGCAAAGCATATGAGTTAGAAAAAAGTTCAATAGAACTTTCCACACTTAAAGATTTTTTCACTTTCCTTGTATAGCTTTATCACAAAGAAAACGGCTTCTCACATAGTAAATATGTCATCACACAAATAACAAATTTAAATGTTGCTTTTGCAAATTGACAAATCATAACATTTATAGATGTTTCAAATTCAAATCGCTTCCTTGTCACAAAAGGCATCAGTTTATTCGAAGAAATAAACTTTGCCTACATTGTTTTGGTTCAAGGCATTCCCTAGAAAATTGTACATGTTCAATGTTCAATTTACCAAGGTGGCCATCATTCTCTCTTACACCCTGATGACGAACAAATCATCTAATGAGTATGAATAGTCTAAAGTAAAGAAATGTTTGTAATATTTAATTATATGTTGAAAGTTTATTTATTTTTTAAAAATATACGCCAACAGTCTAATTTCCGTTATTTTAATAAAACTCTTGCTGTCTAGAAATTTTAATTCGGAACGAATGCCATGCTAGTTTTAGTCAATAACATAACAAAAAAAAAAGGATTAAATGTAATACAGATTTTATACAATTATGTTAAATTTACTATGCACCAATGAACGGACAAAAATTACTAGAGAGCGGACAATGTGTCTTTAACCCGAAGAATAGGTCAAATTTTGGTAGAGATGTGTACGCGTTCAAAAATGTGTTGTGTATAAACTATGCAAAATATAATTATTATGTATAGCAAATATATCGNTTACCAAATAGAAGGCACTTTTTTCCCTAATAAACAAATAAAATAACTCCGTGGTTTTTAACTTTTGAAAGAAGTTATATACACCATTCGAAAGCCCATAAAAAAACCTACATATTGAAAAAAAATATTTCTACGACCATAGGTCCGGAGTTAGCAATTTAAAAAAAAATCACAGAGCAATTTGTTATAAACATTAAGACTTGAAATTTTAACATTTTGTAAATCAAGGTTTAAACTTTATGTCCTGTTAATTTTAATTGAATTTGCCCATAATTGATCAATCCGGAGCCCGTCAAAGTAAGGGTACGTGGCAGTAGCCCTTCAGGGAGTGGCGGTGGAGGAATCTTCCTCTCAACCAGGAAAAAACTGACAATGTCAAGTTTGTAATATTTCAGCTTCTATGTAACGTAGAACCTTCTTTTTTTTAATTTGGGGTAGCTCGACGAAAAAATTACTTCTGGATTATTTCTATCCTTGTAAAACCACCCCCTACCCCCCTAAAAATAAATTCTATGGAAAAAAAATTTTTTTGCGTTTTATTTTATTTGAAATGTTTTAGACAATAGTTCTCAATAAAAAAATGTTGTCAAAATTATTTTAACCCTTTAAAATTAATTTAACCCTCTTACCCAAACAAATCGGCATTTAAATTCATTAGAAGCATTAAACGTTAATACAAGAGTGGGATCTATTACTTATCTATAGCTTTAGTCAAAAACTAGATTTTGATACACGCAAAGCATACGAGTTAGAAANTTTTTTCAAATTTAGTTGTATATAATTGTTACCAAATAGAAGGCACTTTTTTCCCTAATAAACAAATAAAATAACTCCGTGGTTTTTAACTTTTGAAAGAAGTTATATACACCATTCGAAAGCTCGTAAAAAAACCTACATATTGAAAAAAAAGTTTCTACGACCAATAGATCCGGAGTTAGCAATTATTTTTTTTAAATCACAGAGCAATAATTTGTTATAAACATTAAGACTTGAAATTTTAACATTTTGTAAATCAAGGTTTAAACTTTATGCCCTGTTAATTTTAATTGAATTTGCCCATAATTGATCAATCCGGAGCCCGTCAAAGTAAGGGTACGTGGCAGTAGCCCTTCAGGGAGTGGCGGTGGAGGAATCTTCCTCTCAACCAGGAAAAAACTGACAATGTCAAGTTTGTAATATTTCAGCTTCTATGTAACGTAGAACCTTCTTTTTTTTAATTTGGGGTAGCTCGACGAAAAAATTACTTCTGGATTATTTCTATCCTTGTAAAACCACCCCCTACCCCCCTAAAAATAAATTCTATGGAAAAAAAATTTTTTTGCGTTTTATTTTATTTGAAATGTTTTAGACAATAGTTCTCAATAAAAAAATGTTGTCAAAATTATTTTAACCCTTTAAAATTAATTTAACCCTCTTACCCAAACAAATCGGCATTTAAATTCATTAGAAGCATTAAACGTTAATACAAGAGTGGGATCTATTACTTATCTATAGCTTTAGTCAAAAACTAGATTTTGATACACGCAAAGCATATGAGTTAGAAAAAAGTTCAATAGAACTTTCCACACTTAAAGATTTTTTCAGTTTCCTAGAAAAACAACGTATAGCTTTATCACAAAGAAAACAGCTTCTCACATAGCAAATATGTCATCACACAAATAACAAATTTAAATGTTGCTTTTGTAAATTGACAAATCATAACATTTATAGATGTTTCAAATTCAAAGCGCTTCCTTGTCACAAAAGGCATCAGTTTATTCAACAAAAACAAAAGGCTTATTAGTTTGATTGGCAACTCCGTTCAAACAAATCTTTTAAAACGTATACTTTCAATTTGATTTAAAAAAACTAAGTACCTAAGTAAATTTTATTAAGTACTATTTTGTAGCAGTGACATTATTGTCCAGATATAGGTATGATATACATATCTGAAGTCCCATTTTTAAAAGAAGACCGGCCGATAGAATGCTATTTCTGACTATTTGTATGAATATTCACTACATTTAAGTGACTAAATGTTTCATAAAATATTGAAAGGGTTTAATAATGTCAAGATATTTATGTGAAATAATAAGTTAATCCCATTTTTGTCTGACATCTAGTCGTTAGGCTAGGTTGTGTGAAAATATCATAGATCTAATAAAGNATTCGTTACATTGACTCCAAATTTCCAATTAAAAGAACGACACTATTTTTAACCGAACTTTATTTAATAAATATGTAGTATACAATTTCTGATTTTCTAAATATTTTATAACACTTAAAAATGTATGTACCGTGGAATTTTCGTGAATTATCACGTAAATTTCCGATGCTACCCGACACGCCACTGCGTCATGGATAATGTATCTAGGTTTATGAATGACATATCTATGTTCAAGGTTAAAGACACAAATTGTCCGCTCTCTGCAAATTACCGGCAGTAAAATAATTTTAGAAACAAAAATACTTCATATAATACTCCGTAATCTACGATTCAGCCTTAATATGTACTATTATTTAATATAATACGTTAAATATTAGGAAACGCTATTTAGTTGAATTAATTTTAATATCTTTACAAGTCAGTTGTATCAATTACTATTTTACAATCTTCTAAACATGCAACATTACCGTTATCAAGTGAGCGCAACAAAAGGCTTATTAGTTTGATTGGCAACTCCGTTCAAACAAATCTTTTAAAACGTATACTTTCAATTTGATTTAAAAAAACTAAGTACCTAAGTAAATTTTATTAAGTACTATTTTGTAGCAGTGACATTATTGTCCACATATAGATATTATATACATATCTGAAGTACCTATGTCCCATTTTTAAAAGAAGACCGGCCGATAGAATGCTATTTCTGACTATTTGTATGAATATTCACTACATTTAAGTGACTAAATGTTTCATAAAATATTGAAAGGGTTTAATAATGTCAAGATATTTATGTGAAATAATATGTTAATCCCATTTTTGTCTGACATCTAGTCGTTAGGCTAGGTTGTGTGAAAATATCATAGATCTAATAAAGTATATAGGTACCTACTATTAAATCTATGGAAAATATTTAATAACGCTGTAGGTAAATAGTTGATATTTTTGCTTGTAAACAATAAAATGTGGTTATAAGAAAAAGTTGGTATTTACAATTTACATCCACTCGGATCACTGGATGGCATGACGAACAGCCAAACATTGGTTGCCATCGTTCGTCTCGTAACGGTGTGAACCTATTGGTTTCTAATTTTGAAACCAATTGTTGAAATATTCACTAAAATATTCAACAACACTCCACGAAACAAGTTTCACTATAATTGTTACAACTAGCGAACAAATTTACATATGAATTTCACTAAAAATTGTGGATTTTTCGGCACAAATTTGAAATAAATTGCGACCGTAAACAGAACCGACGCGACGCGCTAACTTACTTTCGCAGAGCAGAGGAATGCGCGTGCGCCGCAGTCGTCTTACACAATGCAGATTGTGATTGTTTAGATATTTCGTGAAGAAAAACTGGTTTTAATTATTTAGGTCGAGAAAAGAAAACAATATTTATTTTTAAGGAAATAAATATTAAATACGTAGGTATTTTGCTAGACACCTATTCAGGGTATTTATTAATAATTTATATTAAAATTTACTTATTAATTAATACTCGCGTTTAATACGTATTTGTCTTGTACCTTAAGAAAATTCATTTTCAAACATATGGGAAGATGGGAAATAGGTATATTAGTTATTTTGACAATTTTTATTTCTCTTTAGTGCTACCTCTTTTTTTTTGGAAAAAACACATTTATAATAAAATAGGGTAAAAAATAGATGGGCAGATTTTTATATTTTTATACCTATTTAACTTCATTGAATTTTTAGTAAGTAAACTGGAATAATATTATTGTAATAATACATCTATCATTAATAATAATGCTAATAGAAATTTGAATTCGTTAAAAAGTATATTGATGTGGGTAAGATATAAAGCTACAAAATATGTACTTATGTCATATAAGCCGCCTACACAAATATTCCTTACAATTATATATTTTCTACTGAGACATATTGGGTTCTGTTCTCCACGAAAGATTGCAACCAATTAAACCACTACGAAACCCGTGCTGGTTCTTGGTTAAAATATTAAATTTATCCAAAAAACGCATCACTCATTCCAAAAAACAATATTCAAATACTTTTGAAAATGTGGACCTGTTACAGGTTTGTAATTATTCATATTATTTGTATCGCCACTTTTATAAATTGGTACAACCCTCCCAGTTTTCACGGGACTCTGGAAATGCGCNTTAATTAATACTCGCGTTTAATACGTATTTGTCTTGTACCTATAGATATAATTATGAAAATTCATTTTCAAACATATGGGAAGATGGGAAATAGGTATATTAGTTATTTTGACAAATTTTTATTTCTCTTTACTTCTCTTTAGTGCTACCTCTTTTTTTTTCCGAAAAAAAAACTCATATTTTTAATAAAATAGGGTAAAAAATAGATAGGCAGATTTTTATATTTTTATACCTATTTAACTTCACTGAATTTTTAGTAAGTAAACTGGAATAATATTATTGTAATAATACATCTATCATTAATAATAATGCTAATAGAAATTTGAATTCGTTAAAAAGTATATTGATGTGGGTAAGATATAAAGCTACAAAATATGTACTTATGTCATATAAGCCGCCTACACAAATATTCCTTACAATTATATATTTTCTACTGAGACATATTGGGTTCTGTTCTCCACGAAAGATTGCAACCAATTAAACCACTACGAAACCCGTGCTGGTTCTTGGTTAAAATATTAAATTTATCCAAAAAACGCATCACTCATTCCAAAAAACAATATTCAAATACTTTTGAAAATGTGGACCTGTTACAGGTTTGTAATTATTCATATTATTTGTATCGCCACTTTTATAAATTGGTACAACCCTCCCAGTTTTCACGGGACTCTGGAAATGCGCCACACACTAAGGATAAGTTAACGAGATACGTAATTGGATCTATAATACAATCAATAACTCTTTTTATTAGAAAAGTTGGTATATCATCAGAACCTGATGATTTTTTGTTTTTTAATTTTCTTTTCAGTAAAGTCAGAATTTCAGTCGGAGTAAATGGATGTAAATACATACTGCAACGATTTTTTGTATAAATATAAAATACTCTCTGAGAGGCGCTTATAAAAAAGTCATTGGACAACCAAGCCACTATCGCAGGTTCGATATAAGAAATTCCAGTTAACAGTTAACTGGATATTATTATGTGTTTTATTTTTATTACTCAATTCTGACATTAGTTTCCATGCAGACCGTGTCTGATTATCTGATAACATTATTTTACTCCGATAGTAAACTTTTTTGGTTTATTTTTTTCTTTTTTATATGTAGGGATTAACTCGGGAAAATTCTTCCGTAGGTTGTAAATATTTTTTAATTTTACACTAGACAATCGAACCTTATCGTCTACCCATTTTTGATCATATTATGCTGCATTATAATATTTACGATACGGAAAATAAAAGTTATTTTAACTAATACAAAAACACGTTATTAAAATAAGGTAAATGAGGCAGTAATATGTGTATAACTATAAAGTTCGTGTCAACTTTCACTGGAAAGGTCCGTCATAAATTCTATTATATTTGTCTCACTAAAATTTCTTTTAAAAAATTAATCATTCCTTGCAACCTTTTTTAATTCTCTCAAATCACAAAGCACTGTTCTATAATCCGATATTATATTGTCAAATACACAACAAGGACCCTTAAATTTAAAATTTATAAAAATATGGTCTATCATTAATCCAATATTTTATAAACAAAAATTCCAGACAGGATGATCTTTTCAGGGTTGCTTGGAGACTGCCTCCAAAGTATCCAACTCAAAAATCACATTCGAACTACTGGTACGATTTGCGCTATGGGAGTGGTTTCCTAAACATTTTTTTTAAAGCAAAATGACTAATAAAAGTTGTAGAAAATCAAATATTGAACAACTTTTCTATATATTTTTTTTTATATGTCTAATCCGCAGGGGTGGTCTTGTGAACATGTTTTAAAAAAATACCTTCATAAAAGTTGTAGAGTATCGAATTCTGAAGAGCTTTTCCTTATATTTTTTTTTGTATCTCTGATACTTAACGAGTTACTGCACATTATATGACAAAAAATTAATTCATTTACCACAGGACTGGTAGGTCTAACTCAGTTCTCTTTTCCTGGAAGGCTCAGGTGAATTAATCTCTTCCTCAACGTCGTCAGGATCGATGTTTGAACTATCATCCTCCGTGCGTGATGTACTGTTTTCAGGATCGTCATCAACATCGTCATCATCGCTGTCATTTCCAAATTCCAAATGAAAACTAAACATGAACTGATGCAGCCTGTCAGCTAACACATGACAGCNAATACAATCAATAACTCTTTTTATTAGAAAAGTTGGTATATCATCAGAACCTGACGATTTTTTGTTTTTTAATTTTCTTTTCAGTAAAGTCAGAATTTCAGCCGGAGTAAATGGATGTAAATACATACTGCAACGATTTTTTGTATAAATATAAAATACTCTCTGAGAGGCGCTTATAAAAAAGTCATTGGACAACCAAGCCACTATCGCAGGTTCGATATAAGAAATTCCAGTTAACAGTTAACTGGATATTATTATGTGTTTTATTTTTATTACTCAATTCTGACATTAGTTTCCATGCAGACCGTGTCTGATTATCTGATAACATTATTTTACTCCGATAGTAAACTTTTTTGGTTTATTTTTTTCTTTTTTATATGTAGGGATTAACTCGGGAAAATTCTTCCGTAGGTTGTAAATATTTTTTAATTTTACACTAGACAATCGAACCTTATCGTCTACCCATTTTTGATCATATTATGCTGCATTATAATATTTACGATACGGAAAATAAAAGTTATTTTAACTAATACAAAAACACGTTATTAAAATAAGGTAAATGAGGCAGTAATATGTGTATAACTATAAAGTTCGTGTCAACTTTCACTGGAAAGGTCCGTCATAAATTCTATTATATTTGTCTCACTAAAATTTCTTTTAAAAAATTAATCATTCCTTGCAACCTTTTTTAATTCTCTCAAATCACAAAGCACTGTTCTATGATCCGATATAATATTGTCAAATACACAACAAGGACCCTTAAATTTAAAATTTATAAAAATATGGTCTATCGTTAATCCAATATTTTATAAACAAAAATTCCAGACAGGATGATTTTTTCAGGGTTGCTTGGAGACTGCCTCCAAAGTATCCAACTCAAAAATTACATTCGAACTACTGGTACGATTTGCGCTATGGGAGTGGTTTCATAAACATTTTTTTAAAGCAAAATGACTTTAATAAAAGTTGTAGAAAATCAATTATTGAACAACTTTTCTATATATTTTTTTTATATGTCTAATCCGCAGGGGTGGTCTTGTGAACATGTTTTAAAAAAAATACCTTCATAAAAGTTGTACAGTATCGAATTCTGAACAGCTTTTCCTTATATTTTTTTTGTATCTCTGATACTTAACGAGTTACTGCACATTATATGACAAAAAATTAATTCATTTACCACAGGACTGGTAGGTCTAACTCAGTTCTCTTTTCCTGGAAGGCTCAGGTGAATTAATCTCTTCCTCAACGTCGTCAGGATCGATGTTTGAACTATCATCCTCCGTGCGTGATGTACTGTTTTCAGGATCGTCATCAACATCGTCATCATCGCTGTCATTTCCAAATTCCAAATGAAAACTAAACATGAACTGATGCAGCCTGTCAGCTAACACATGACAGCCTAACACCGCTTGCCCCACTCCCACTGTTACCAACTCTTTGTCAAAACATGTGCAGCGTACACAATTTTTTTATATAATGCGCAGTAACTCGATAAGTATTAGAGATTTAAAAAAATTTTAAAGAGAAAAGTTGTTCAAAATTTGATCCTCTACAACTTTTATCAAGATCAATTTGCAATAAAAAAAAAATAGGAAACCATCCCCATAGCGCCAGTCGTACCAGGAGTTCGAGTGTGATCTTTTGGTTGCATACTCAGTTGGCAGTTTTTTTTTGCGGCCCCTATAAGCCGATTACAACTTTATTGGATTAACTTCTCGTTTTTTCTTCCTATAAAACGCGTCTCAGTTGGCCATGACAGACCACGAAAATACCGCAATTATACATTCTACAACTATCTATCGTCTATCAAATAAAAACAAGTTGAAACAAAAATAAATAACAATAATTGAAAAACATATACTGCATCATCAGTTAAAGATCTAGTCTATGAAGATACATGTTTGCTGCATACGTAGATATTTGGTGTCGAAGAACATTGTTCGACTCCATTTGATAGGATTTTAGGAAATGTTTACGACTTCATTTGAGTTAGACAATACCTTTAAAAATACAAGAAGTAATAATTTTTTTTAAATATATAACGCGGTGTCTAATCGACTAATGTATATACAGGGTGTCTGGTAAGTACCTCCTAATCTCTCGGGAGTGTATAGGGGAGGTCAAAATAAAACTAGTCCTTCCTATAATTTTTTTTCCTAATGTGCCCCCTAACGGAGTTATGGGGGGTCAAAGGGGTACCTAGAAATTAACGTTTAGGGTTATAACTTTGAAACCACCCTGTATATTTTAATAAAATTTTCGTACGTTGTATTACACATGGAGCTCTACGATTTGATGCTAAAATCAACTTTTTGCTATTATCAGGTGTCCAGAAACGGACTGGCCCTATCACAATTTTTCTCAAAATTTTGACAGAAGTAATTTTATCAAACTGAAAATATTATTATTAGATACTCTGAAGGTTTTTCTTTAAAAATGGTACTCTTTATTTATTTCGAAAAAATGAACGGTTTGCGAGATAAATCGGTTTTGAAAAAAATTGGTAACAAATACAACAACAATTAAAATTTATTTTTTTACAATAAAATCATTCCCGCTAGTGCCAGCCTACAGATTCACCATAAACATTTACTGGTGGTGAATTAAGGGAATGAATAATGCCGTTTCTTGTAAAATCAACATCTATGACCAAAATACATCTACAAATTATTATTGCTCTTGTCTCCATGGAGTTCTTTTCTATTGTTTTCGTTGTTAGACCCTGTTGATTTTAAAGTACTTGTCAAAGGCGCGTGACAGAATAAAAATTCAATTTTATTGTGGTATTCGTTTTAAGCCGTTAGAAATAACATTTAAAAATGGAAGAATATTCCTGTGCAGAATATGCTGATATGCACCTAATTTATGGGGAAGCATTATGCAACTCCGTGGAGGCAAGAAGACTTTATGAGGAAAGGTTTCCGGGTCGACATTTGCCGAGTCCAAAAACTTTTGAAAGAGTTGATCGTAGTTTAAGAGAAACAGGTAAAAAAAAATAGTGAAAAACGTTAGTGAAACTAATTTCTTCCGAATCCTTTATTTAGGAAGCTTTTTGCCACGCCGTGGTGGAGCAGGAGCCCCGAGGAGAGTACGAGACCCTCATGTAGAGGAACAAATATTGGAAGACGTTGCTAATAATCCTTCAAATAGCATAAGGAAGCTTGCGGCGCAAAACAATGTTACAAAATGGGCTGTACATGAAACTCTGAAAGAACAATTGCTTTACCCGTACCACATCCAAAAAGTACATGCTATGTCTCCAGATGATTATCCAAAAAGACTTCAATACGCCAATTGGTTTTTACAGCATCATATTCGGAATCATAATTTTGGTACATCTATTTTGTTCACCGATGAAGCAGGTTTTACAAGAGACGGCATAATTAATTCGCATAATCTACATGTCTGGGATGAAGAAAACCCTCACGCTTTAGTTCAAACTCGCTACCAACAAAGGTTTATGGTGAATGTGTGGGCTGGCATTATCGGGAATCATTTGATTGGTCCATTTATTCTGGAGCAAAGACTTAATGGTGCTCTTTATTTGCAATTTTTAGAGGAAAATCTAAATATTTTGTTAGAAGAAGTGCCCCTTCAAATAAGAACTGAAATGTGGTACATGCATGACGGTGCACCACCCCACTTTGATCGTTTAGTACGTCAACATCTGACGAATGTTTTTGGTGATCGATGGATAGGTCGAGGCGGACCTGTATTATGGCCACCTAGGTCGCCCGACCTAAACCCATTAGACTTTTTTCTGTGGGGTCATTTAAAAAATAACGTTTATTCAACACCCGTAAATAGTAGAGAGGAACTTCTGCTGAGGCTAACACAGAACTGTGACCATCTCCGCAATAATCACGGAATATTATTTCAAGTGCACCGGGAAAACATTCGTAGGATTAGAAAGTGCATTGAAGTACGGGGTGCTCATTTTGAACATCTACCGAAGTAACATTTAGGTACCTTTGTTCATTGTTGAATGTTCTTTGTTGCATGTCTTGTAAGTAAGTTATTTTTCAAATGTTATTTTTAATTGGTCACTACTTGCTCATAAAGTATAGCCAACCCGTTCAAAGATTTCTGGACTTGATAAAGTTAAAGAAATTAAATGCATGAAATAATATGTAAAAAAAATAAATTTTAATTGTTGTTGTATTTGTTACCAATTTTTTTCAAAACCGATTTATCTCGCAAACCGTTCATTTTTTCGAAATAAATAAAGAGTACCATTTTTAAAGAAAAACCTTCAGAGTATCTAATAATAATATTTTCAGTTTGATAAAATTACTTCTGTCAAAATTTTGAGAAAAATTGTGATAGGGCCAGTCCGTTTCTGGACACCTGATAATAGCAAAAAGTTGATTTTAGCATCAAATCGTAGAGCTCCATGTGTAATACAACGTACGAAAATTTTATTAAAATATACAGGGTGATTTCAAAGTTATAACCCTAAACGTTAATTTCTAGGTACCCCTTTGACCCCCATAACTCCGTTAGGGGGCACATTAGGCAAAAAAATTATAGGAAGGACTAGTTTTATTTTGACCTCCCCTATACACTCCCGAGAGATTAGGAGGTACTTACCGGACACCCTGTATATAGTTTCTATATTTCCTATGTTGCCAAACGCGTCATACAAAGTTGTTAAACAAATATCAATTGAACAAAAATGAATAAGCAAATTGCAAAATATAAGTAATTCCGAATTAAGTTATAACAAATGGGCTTGAAGTGTAATTAAAATATTATCGCAATCTCGTCACTCCACGATGTCCTTTTGTAATTTGAAATACTGCGCAGGGAAATAAGGCGCGGACAGCAGATGTTCATCAGGAAATATGCTAAGAGTTGATGATACTTTTTGAAATTAAATAATTACAAACACAGATTTCTCTCTCGACATTTGAGGATGAGTGCGTTCTTAATTCGGTTTGCCAATAATGCACATGTTTCTTTTCTAGTTCTCAAATATTAGCTAACAGCAACAAATTGTATCATAATCGTCGAAAAAGACGTGTGCGCATATTGTAACAAATTCAGTGTGGAATATCAGAAACTGTCCTCAGATTAATTTAATTGGGCGAGGAATCTGAATTACCAGTGGGTCTAGGTGAAAGTGAAAATTAAAATTCTTCTAAAAAATGATTTCATATTTAGGTTATAGGAAGGTTATATGTATATAAAACTTAACTGAAAGTACTTATATGTATGCATAAAAAAGCAATTATTGTAACGACAGCTCATAATGTTATAACAGTCACCTCAATAATAGTACTTTTTAACGAAAACCGCCCACGCCTATATTTTTTCATAATAGCGAATATCCTAATTTTATAAATGTCACGGTATTAGTTCCCGTCAAGAAAAAAATCATGTATTACTGTTTATTACTGGACATAATAAAAGTTTATTATCCTAGGACTTGATCGTATCGCGTCTCATTGTCAGGACCATTGGCGTAGGTGCAAACTATTTCGTACAACATTATTTTCAATTTGGGTTCCTGTTCACCAATATCTGAAGATACATCTCATTCTATTGCACAAAAAAAATCCAAATATCTTATCAAATCACAGTTATGTAATCCAACTGTACACTAATTTTTCAGTTCAATTACTGAAAAAAAATACCTAAATGTTTCAATTCCAATGAATAATAACGTAGTTGATGTAACAGAAAGATAATTTACAAAAATAAGGTAAATCTGTTTATTTTCATTGCATTTTTATAAAGTAAATATTTACAAATAAAATCTGAATATCCGCAAGTAATTTTCCTATGTTCCGTCACTAGCTGGAATTAGATATAATTTTTGTTGTTTATGCATCATATTAACCGGCAAGCGGCACACTGATTTGTGTTCATCCCAGTTTTTGTGTATAATTGCTTTCTAAATATTTATAGGTGTAGCACAGAAAACGCATCTAGATATTTTTATATCACAAATGTCACGTTAAGCTTAAACATAAACTTACTGTACATATTTCAAATCATATACGAGTACATCTTTTTTTAGGTTTGTCTTATTTATTATTCGGCCATTGAATTAATTATTTTTAATTTCATTTATTTGCTCGTTACTGATGACTGGTTAAATATATAATAGAGTTAAAGAAAAAAATGTCTGTCAGAAGTTCAAGTTCTTGGAAACATTAAAACCTTCTGTTTCAGGAAAAACGTATAAACTTTATTAAAAAAAAAAATAGTGGCAATAAGGATAACCCTAAACTACAGCGAACACCTTGTATTTAACCAGTCTTCCAACTTCCAACCCACTCCTGTACACCCGATTATTTTTCACCATTTGACAATGTCAAAGGACTTCTTCGCAGTCCAAGGTGAGGCGAAAGAAAGACCCTAAACCCTAAAGGATAACCCTAAATTACAGCGAACACCTTGTATTTAACCAGTCTTCCAACTTCCAACCCACTCCTGTCCACCCGATTATTTTTCACCATTTGACAATGTCAAAGGACTTCTTCGCAGTCCAAGGTGAGGCGAAAGAAAGACCAGGGCTATCCGACAATGGTACGGAAAGTCTTAAACCCCCTCACTTATCCACCGCAAAGTCTCGTAAAAAAAAAACAAACTGCAATGGAGCGGGAGGAGGCTGCAGAACTTACCATTACCATCAAGCGCTCAAGTCTATAAATTGGAGGCTGGGGACAGTCATATTCCACTTAAAGATTTTATTTGGTCTTGTATAGATACAAAAGTTACAGATATTGTAAAAAAGTGCATTTCCGCTGGCTATAGTTTTCTGTCCTTTCCGTATTGCTGGTCGGGAAGAGGTAAGCGCAGTTTATTTTTTAAGGAATCTGACCTAAAAACAGACGGGAACTTGGCAACGTAAAGTTTAATAATAGGCGACGTTATTGGAAATGTTTTTTAATTATGTATTTTATAACGCAGATAGTTTGGACAGTTATCATTTTTATAGGTGTTTATTTGTTGCATTGAACAACCGTTTTGTGTATTGGAGTTTGTTTTTTTATCAGTGTTTACAAGCTCATTAAATTCAATTCAACTTAAAGGAACCGAAATTACGGAAAAAATATTATAATATTGTTATTTTATAATTAACTGTTGGAAACGAATGCCTCTCGCTTAGGAAACCTGAAAAGCCATTAGTCATTATCTCGTTATTAAAAATGAAAACAAAGAGCAATTATTCGAATCACCTTGAATCACTTCCTAGAAACGAAAGTAGCTAAACAAGACTGAAGGGTGTGTAAAGCGTGCATATTATAGATAGCTTAATTATAGGTTAACAGCTGCAATAATAGTTCTAAGAACGTTTAAAAAATTATCAACACAGTGTAGTAACATTATTTACACGATGTTATCCATCTTACATTGTTAATGTTTGGGGAAATTCAAAATATCCGGAGCAACGGATAAGTTTAAACCATCGAACCATGAAGCGTGAAAATAACTGGTTAAGTAGTAACAATAATGGGATTAATTTTAAGGTTATCATCTCAAAAAAACCGAGGCTATAATCAAATTAGGATCAGTCGCTTGTAAAAAAACTGAAACAAAAGAACCAATTAGGGAAAAATATTAAACAATGCTCACGATGATTTTGAATACTTGAAATTTTATTATTACATATGGTTAAACGCAAAAAAATGTTCTCTTAGACAACGGTGGGAACAATGATCTCACATATTTTAACAATTCTCGTCAAAACGATACTTTTTAAATATTTATCGTGCAAAATTCGGTTGTATATAAGCGGATTTCCATCCAGCCGACACATTGTTTTAGCCACGATGCCGTGTTACCAACCCTTCCTGTGGGTGTTCGCCCTAATATCGACAGTCACATGTTCGCCTTTCCAACTTACCGAGAAATACATCGAGGAATTTCAAGAGGGCATAGCAGGACTGAAAAAATTGTCGCAAGAATACGAGTACCACCCGGAAGATTTTAACTTGGCTGCGCACGATGCGACAGGTTAGTTTAATTTAATTGTAAATATTTCGAACTTGTAGATTGATAAATGTAGGCTAGACTTTGTAAACACTCAGATCGAGTGCACGTAGGTGGCGAATAACCTCTTACACCAGGAAAATTAGCGAAAATAAAAGAGAAACTCGAAAAAAGTCCTATCCGCTAGATTATTGTAAAATTGTCTAAAGGAACATAATACAAGACATCTCTCGTCTCGTGAGTCAAAAACTTTTATTAGCTAACTTTTCTATTTAAACAAATAAGTGAGGAAAACAGTTTTTTCACTTTGCAGGGAAAACCATCAATTTTAGCGAAAAGTGACTCTCAGACAGCTTATAGGGAGTAAAATTATCTACAAAATGAGACTTGTTAAATTAAAATCGGTTAATAAACAAAAAAGTTATTGCAAAAAAACAAGAAAAGTGCCCATTTTTTAATTTGTTTATAACTATCGCATTTATTGTTAAAATTTTATAAAACCTATGACAAGTTGAGGGTTTTGTCATACTTTAAAAGTGTGCCAAAAGTGGGCGCTGTAGGTGCAATAGTTTTCGCACAATTCTATTTGTTTATAACGGAGGCTCCAAAAGTTATGAACTTTAAGCCTCTGTACAGGCGTTAATTTTCAACCAAACATGATTCTGAAAGCGTCATTGTAATCTTAAAGACGCAATTAAGCGACCTATTAAAAAATATCACCGTTTTTTTGACATTAACATTCTCAAATTGTGCATTAAAAAACCGTGCGTTTTTCGCTTATAAACAATTTGAATAACATTGTTGCTATTTATGCTATCTCACCGAAAATAGGTGCAATGGATAGCTGGAAAAAAAATACAGTTTTAAAATAAAAAAAGTGCCCTCTACGACCAACAGGAGCCAAGATAAGAATCTTTTTTTAAAAAATCGTAGCGCAATTGTTTATAAATATTAAGACTTGAATTTTTCGCAAAATAAAGTTTACGACGTAAACTACGATTTCCCGTGAATTGCATTGAAAAATGTGGAAAATTAACGACTCACGAGCCCTTTAAAGAGAAGGTACTCGCTAAGTAAACTGTCCGGCGGCCGGCGGCGTGGTGGTGGGGGAAGTGCGCGCTGTAAATTTTGCAATATCTCGGCTTCTATTCATCGTAGAAACTTTTTTTTTTTTTAAACTGGGGTAGCTCGACGAAAAAATAACAATGGGCATATTTACGAATTCGTAGAATAGCCCTGAACCCCAGAAAAAATGCATCTTTTATAATTAATTTTTTTTAATTTACAAAAATGTCACAAAAATTATTGTTAAACGAAATATTAATTAAAATTTCAATTTCGGAATTATTTTACTATTATTAAATAAATAAATGAAGCTATCGTTCATTTAAAAAGTTATTTCTTTTACATATTAAGGCAAAGTAAACTTGTTTTTTCAATATTTTGTTAGCTATTTAATTACGATTTAAATGTAAAATTAAAGTAAAAATCCATAAATTATTTTCAAATTATTATTTCTCATAAAAATAGAAAAAATTTTAAATTTTAAATTGTATTATATTGCATTATTTATATCTATTATTGAAAATGGTTGTGATTAATATTTTTTGAATTAATTTTGATTATGTTTATAAAATTAGTAATAAATATAATAAAAAAACTTTATATATTAAAATTTCAGGAAGTTAAAATTGTAATTTTATCGACCGCGTTATTTTTAATATTTTTTAATTTTGAGAATTTTGCAATAAATTCAAATGCTTTTTATTCTTTTTTAAATCTTTTAACAATAAATAATAATTTGAAAATAATTTGTGAATTTTTACTTTAATTTTACATTTAAATCGTAATTAAATAGCTAACAAAATATTGAAAAAACAAGTTTACTTTGCCTTAATATGTAAAAGAAATAACTTTTTAAATGAACGATAGCTTCATTTATTTATTTAATAATAGTAAAATAATACCGAAACTGAAATTTTAATTAATATTTCGTTTAACAATAATTTATGTGGCATTTTTGTAAATTAAAAAAAATTAATTATTAAAGATGCATTTTTTCTGGGGTTCAGGGCTATTCTATGAATTCGTAAATATGTCCATTGTTATTTTTTCGTCGAGCTACCCCAGTTTAAAATAAAAAAAAAAGTTTCTACGATGAATAGAAGCCGAGATATTGCAAAATTTACAGCGCGCACTTCCCCCACCACCACGCCGCCGGACAGTTTACTTAGCGAGTACCTTCTCTTTAAAGGGCTCGTGAGTCGTTAATTTTCCACATTTTTCAATGCAATTCACGGGAAATCGTAGTTTACGTCGTAAACTTTATTTTGCGAAAAATTCAAGTCTTAATATTTATAAACAATTGCGCTACGATTTAAAAAAAAATTTTTATCTTCGCTCCTGTTGGTCGTAGAGGGTAATTTTTTTATTTTAAAACTGTATTTTTTTGCCAGCTATCCATTGCATCTATTTTCGGTGAGATAGCATAAATAGCAACAATGTTATTCAAATTGTTTATAAGCGAAAAACGCACGGTTTTTTAATGCACAATTTGAGAATGTTAATGTCAAAAAAACGGTGATATTTTTTAATAGGTCGCTTAATTGCGTCTTTAAGATTACAATGACGCTTTCAGAATCATGTTTGATTGAAAATTAACGTCTGTACAGAGGCTTAAAGTTCATAACTTTTGGAGCCTCCGCTATAAACAAATAGAATTGTGCGAAAACTATTGCACCTACAGCGCCCACTTTTGGCACACTTTTATAGTATGACAAAACCCTCAAATTGTCATAGGTTTTATAAAATTTTAACAACAAATCCGATAGTTATTGATGCTTTTCCCTGCAAAGTGAAAAAACTGTTTTCCTCACTTATTTGTTTAAATAGAAAAGTTAGCTAATAAAAGTTTTTGACTCACGAGACGAGAGATGTCTTGTATTATGTTCCTTTAGACAATTTTACAATAATCTAGCGGATAGGACTTTTTTCGAGTAAAAATTTAATTTGCTTGGTCTATCTGTAATTCCAGACCCAGAAGAATTTGATTTCGTCATCGTGGGATCGGGAACGTCAGGAGCTGTCATAGCGAACCGACTATCACAAATACCGGAATGGAAGGTTCTTCTTCTGGAATCAGGGGCGCCCGAGACAAAAATTACACAAATACCAGCGTTGCACCGTGCCCTACAGACCACCCCCTACAACTGGTGGTTCACCACGGTGCCCCAAAACAAATCTTGCCTAGGTATGGACTAAAATTAAACGATATTAGTTGCTGGTAGGTGAAAAACGAGAACTTTTATAGGTGCGGAGGACAACAGATGCTCGATACCAGAAGGGAGAGCCCTTGGAGGCACCACGGCCATAAACGACATGTTGTACACCAGAGGAAACCATAAGGACTACGACATTTGGGCAGATCTGGGTGTGGACGGATGGTGCTGGGAAGACGTCCTCCCTTACTTCAAGAAGATAGAAGACGCTCATATTCACGAGTTGGACAGGAAGTACCACAGTTTAGGTAAATAGGTCTAAATATTAGGTACATCAAGAAGCAAAAATAGTATAATTTAATTTAAATATACATTACTTGCAATAATGAATAAAACTGGATTAGTCACCGGGTGAGTATGTGTGTATTAGATTGTCGCAGATAGTTAAGAATCAGATTACAAGGCAATTATTTCAAATATCGCTCACCTACATAGTACATGAAGGTCCTGTTAACATTGAAATCAATCACTTTCTCATTCAGATAAGTCCTCAGGAACCTTTGAAATAAATAATAATTAAACATGTTCGTCAACCAATCATTAATTAATCATAAATCGTTCGTAACAAACTCGTGTGTTCTAAAAATGGTTCTAATACGTTAACGTGTAGTTAATGAAAATGACACATTATTATTAAAAATATTTTTTTTTTGGGTATTATAATTGACTAGTATTTCATTTGGAAAGAGCACCGTGTTCGGTTAGCTTCAAAATTAAATTATGTATACAGGGTGTGCCATTTAACACCCCGCTGCTAATATCTCCGAAATGAAGAAATTTGTTTTAGTTCCGGAAACTGGGTTGTTAGGTCCCTCAAGGTTAGCTTCAAGTTGCATTTAAAATTGTTAATTCAAATCTTTCTGTACAGATGGTGCGGATACCAAAAAAATTGTTGATCCCTGGAACCTGGATTTTTGAGTAATTTTTGTAATATAAAACTTTTCCCAATATTTACTTGTTTTCGAGACATGTCGACTTCAATATGCAATGTATGATGTAACAGGAAAATGTATTAATTTGTTTAAATCACACCGAGAAAAATATTCTTTTAAAATATTGTTATAATGGGCTTTATTCACACCACATACTAACTGATAAACAATAAATTATACAAAAAAAAAGGTCAGCTACATAAAAATTTGTCCAATGGTAAATCTTATAACTAATATAGTCAAATTGCAATACGGAAGCTGATAAAACTTTAATTATTGGAAACCTAATATGTGTGATCTGTCATACATGTTTTATTTTAAACAAATGACATGAGCCACCTATGACCGAATTTTTTAGTAATATTTGATAAAATACGGTTCGTCTCTGCCCCTTATAAGATTTATCATTGTACAATTTTTTTTTCTGTAGTTGATCATTTGTTTTTTTATATATAACTAGCTGACCCGGCAAACGTTGTGTTGCCATCTTGTGGAACTGTGGATGGAACAAAATAATATAAAAATCGCGATTAAAAATCAGGGGTTGATCGTATAAGGGTGAAAATTTAGAACTGTATGTATTTTTCAATGCTGAATCATGAAAAAATAAAAACAGAAAATTTTGTCCAAAAAATAAAAAAAAAA
>NW_019416645.1:249452-269612 GCF_000390285.2 Anoplophora glabripennis
TTTTTTAAGTAACAAACTCGTGTATATTATAAAAACATTTCCTAATTAGATAACTCTTAAGTTTAGTTTTAAAAAGATTATAATTTAATTCAGTCTTAATGTCTAGAGGTAACTGATTCATGAATTTAATACCCATGTATGACGGAGATTTTTCATAAAACGATGTTCTATGAGAAGGTATTCTTAATATATTGCCATATCTAGTCTGGTAACTGTGACTGTCAGCGTTTCTAGCAAAATAACTTCCCTTTTTTAGAACCTCTAATATGCACTTATAAATATAAATACAGGGAAAAGTTAATATATTATTTTCTATAAAGTAGGGCTTACAAGAAGTTAGTGAAGGAATTCCAAATATTAATCGGATAATTCTTTTTTGTGAAATAAGAATTCTATTAACTTTGACGCTACTGGCACTACCCCAAACAATAACATTAAATGACAAGTGGCAATAAATTATTGAGTAATAAATGTAAATCAGCTTTTTGGTATCAAATATGGACTTTAACTGTAGTAAAGCATAGTAGCCACTATTTAACTTTTTGCATACATATTCAACATCACTGTTCCAGCTCATATCACAGTCAATAAAAGTACCTAAAAATTTAGTAGTATCAGATAGTTTGATTATTTTGTCATTTACTGTAACATCAAAAGAGGATATACGTTTATGACGGGAGCCAAATTGCATGCATATAGTCTTCTCAGCATTTAATACTAATGCGTTCTTATTACACCAAATTGTAAATTGGGTCGATAAAGTATTTAAATAATTTCGGAGTCCTTCATGACTATCCGCGGCAGCTGCAAGTGTAACGTCATCGGCGTACAATACAGTGCAATCAGTACTAACATGAGTTGGAAGATCATTTATAAATATTAAAAAAATGAGTGGACCAAGGATTGAGCCCTGAGGAACCCCGAGATCAACATTTTGTGTATTGGAATAGGTATTATTAAGCTTTACACATATTTTTCTAAACTGTAAATATGACAAAAGCCACGAAAGAAAATTGCCTCGAAAACCAACTGCATACAACTTTTCTTTCATGAAAGTATGATCTAAGCAGTCAAATGCCATTGTTAAATCGAAATAGAGTACCCCCACATATTTCCCTTTATCAATATTTTTATAGATATATTCAACAAATGTATAAGCAGCTGTTTCGGTAGATTTCTTAGGACAAAACCCATTCTGGCATTTGGTCAATATATTGTACTTATTAAGATAAAGAATCATTTTATTGTATATTATTCTTTCAACAATTTTGGATAAGACTGTTGGAACAGTAATGCCTCTATAATTTCGAATACATAATGGGTCGTTCTTTTTAAATATAGGTGTAACTACACCAGTCTTTAAAATATTTGGAAATTTACCCTGTTCAACAGATATATTTATTAAACAAGCCAAAGGTGAAGAAATATGTAAGCCTATATTTAACAGATCTTCTAATAACAGATCTTCCTTTTACATCATACATTTCATATTGAAGTCGACATGTCTCGAAAACAAGTGAATATTAGGAAAAATTTTATATTACAAAAATTACTCAAAATTTAACGATCTTTCCGATGGACCGCATTTCCTCGTTTCAGGGATCAGAAAATTTTTTAGTACCGCTACGCCATCTATACAGAAAGATTTGAATTAACAATTCTAACTGCAATTTGAAGCTATTCGAGCGACCTAACAATCTCAGTTTCCGGAACTAAAATAAATTTCTTAATTTCGGAGATATTGGTAGCGGGAGTGTTAAATGGCATACCTTGTATATCTACGTTTTTTGATAATATATTTACAATTTACATTTATAATACACAGAAGTTATCAAGACTGAGATATGACATTATGCTTTTGAGGACTGACTATTCGAGCAGTGGAGGTGTTTAAAACACACGTCTATCTTGTGAAAATGTTTTTAATAATTTAGTACAGGAAAATAATATATGGGGCATTCCACGCCAAATCGGACGGTTCGAAAAATTTAAAATTTCGATTTCCTTAATTTTTTTATATTTTTTAGTACTCCTCAAAAAATCCTTTCTGGTAAATTTTCAGATTTTTTTGATTACTTGTTCAAAAGTTATAAAATTTTCAAAAAAAACGCTCTATTTTGGTTTTTTGGTCATAACTTTCTTAATAATGGTCCAAATTAAAGCTTTTTTTTTATAAAAATCTTTGTTTTTAGATGGCCTTTACAGATAAAAATACAAAAAAAAATATTCAAATTGTTTTTGATTAAGATTTTTGAGTTTGAAATTTTAAATCGTATTTTTGAAAGTGAGTGTATCTTTCGATTTTTGTGAAAATATTTTATTTCAAACTACTATTCTTTTAACAACTTTTAGGACCGGTCCGGTCATGGGCCCTCCATAATTACTATTTTTTTTTGATTTTTGAAAATTAAAAAAAATATATCTATAAATCATAAGTACTGATTTTTGTCACTGTCTACTTTCTTTTTACTTATTTTAAATTAATTTGAATACTTTTTAATTATTAATAGGTGTTTAAAATCAATAATTAAACGTTGTCTATTTATAAACAATTATAACAAACGTGTTTATTTATTTTCGTGTTCTTTTAAAAATTATTTTATCAATGCTATTTTTTGTTGCAAAGTATTTTTTTTATTTAAATAATAGTATCTTTATGAATTTCTATCCAATTTAAAAAGAGTCGCACATCTTATGAATATTGCTGTCAAATTTTCAGCTGAGAAACACTATTTAGATGCAAAAAATATTAGATTTGCGTTACAATACAGCCAAACCCAAACAAACCCAAAATTTCATTCAATCATTCCAAGGAACAAAATATTATTTTGTAAACTAGAATACTCCTTACCTAATATATTTCCATTGCTCCTTAGAATGATTGAATGAAATTTTTGGGTCCCTATATTGTATCGCAAATTTAATTTTTCTTTTGCATCTAAATAGTGTTTCTCAGGTGAAAATTTGACATCAATAATAATCATAAGATGTGCGACTCTTTTTAAATAGAATAGAAATTCATAAAGATACTATTATTTAAATAAAAAAAAATACTTTGCAACAAAAAAAAAATTATAAAATAATTTTGCAACAATTTTTAAAAGAACACGAAAATAAATAAAAACGTTTGTTATCATTGTTTATAAATAGACTACGTTTACTTATTGATTTTAAACACCTATTAATAATTAAAAAGTATTAATATTAATTTAAAATAAGTAAAAAAGGGTATACAAAAATCGGTACTTATAATGATTTATAGAGAAAAATTTTGTTTTAAATTTCAAAAATCAAAAAAAAAAAAGTAATTATGGAGGGCCCACGACCGGACCGGTCCTAAAAGTTGTTAAAAGAATAGTAGTTTGAAATAGAAAATTTTCACAAAAATCGAAAGATACACTCACTTTCAAAAACACGATTTAAAATTTTAAACTTAAAAATCTTAATCAAAAACACTTTGAATATTTCTTTTGTATTTTTATCTGTAAAGGCCATCTAAAAACAAATATTTTTATAAAAAAAAGCTTTAATTTGGACCATTATTAAGAAAGTTATGATCAAAAAACCAAAAAAAGAGCGTTTTTTTGAAAATTTTATACCTTTTGAACAAGTAATCAAAAAAATCTGAAAATTTACCAGAAAGGCTTTTTTGAGGGGTACTAAAAAATATAAAAAAATTAAGGAAATCGAAAATTAAAATTTTTCGAACCGTCCGATTTGGCGTGGAACGCCCCATATATTATTACTGTTATTGTAAAAAAATATTTTTTGTACTAGGAGGACCCCTTCACCTGGAGAATTTCCAACACTCCTCCGACCTCGCCCACCACGTCCTGCAAGCGGGTCATGAAATAGGCATTAACACCGTGGATTACAACGGCAAGGAACAGCTCGGTTTGGGCGAGCCCCAGGTTATAGGCAAGAACGGCAAGAGGAACAGCGTCGCGCAGGCCTACCTGGTGCCCGCGCACGCGAGGGACAACCTGGTGGTGAGGCCGCTGAGTCACGTCGTGGAGATCATCATCAGCCCTCACACGAAGGAAGCACAAGGGGTTAAGTACCTTCACGACGGGAAGATATTCGTGGCCAAGGCCGCCAAGGAGGTTGTCCTTGCTGCCGGGCCCATCAACACGCCCCAACTTCTTTTGCTTTCGGGTAAGCTATATAGGATGCGTATTAATTACATATGATAAATCATGGATATTCTTCAAGGTGTTGGGCCCAAGGAAGACCTGGAGCACCTCGAAATACAACCGGTGGCCGATTTGAAGGTTGGTCACGGTCTTAAGGACCACCTCGCCTTTATAGGACTGAACTTTGTCTTTAACGAAACGAACGACCAACTCCACAAGGACTACGATGCGGTAGTGGATTATCTCAAAAACGGCAAAGGTCCTCTTACGTCCTTAGGTCTAGAAGCTATCGGCTTCGTGAAAACTGAAGCATCAAAGGAAAAAACAGACTATCCCGACGTGGAGTTCCTCATAACCACGGATATATACAACAAAGGTAACGTTGTTATTTTTTTTACTTAAGTTCTGTTAAACTTTCGTACAAAATTGCATTTTTAAACTATGCGATTTTTTACTTTTTTCGCTATTATCGTAATAATAATCGATAAAGTTTTTTTTCTTTAACAAACACTTATTCTCAACGCAGGCCACGAGCACTTGCGAGACCTGAGGATTAAAAAAGAAATCTACGACGCCGTTTGGGCACCACTAGAAGGCAAAAAGGGCTTCACCATCGCCGTGGTCCTCCTGCACCCCAAATCCACGGGAGTCCTGGCCCTCCACGACAAGGATCCCCTACATCGGCCACTGATCAACCCCAATTACCTCAACGACGAAGACGACCACGACCTGGAAACGATCGTGGCGGGCATCCACAAGGCCTTGAAGCTGGCTCACGCCGACGCTCTACAGAAGCTTGGAATACACCTGAACGTCAACAAAGTACCAGGATGCGAGCATTTCGAAGCCGAAGACGACTACTGGAGGTGCGCCATTCGGCATCTGACCGTCAGTTTGGGGCACGTCAGCGGCACGGCCAGGATGGGGTCGGAGAAAGACAAGACGGCGGTGGTGGATAAGAAATTGAGGGTGTACGGGCTTCATAAGTTGAGGGTGGCCGATTCCAGCGTCATCCCCGTCAGTATCTCGGGGCATTTGACGGCGCCGATAGTATTGATCGGCGAGAAGGCCGCGGAGCTCATCAGAGAAGACTGAAAGTGATGACGCCGACTTGCTTGTGCAAATTTATTTATTGTTTCACTTCGTGCCTCAAGTGCACACATATTTAATCTGTAGTTGTGATTTTTAAATAAAAGTTGTAATATGTATTATGCCAACTTCGTTTTATATTTTCTTAAAACAGATTCGTTATTTATACTTTAATAGAACGCATCTCGTAGAAAACAAAACATTAATAACCTTTTTTTCAGATTTATAAAAGACAACCAAAAATTTTCGCCCGCCAGTAATAAATTCAACGTACCTAACTAATAGGTCTTCTTTTTCCGTTTTAATTAAATTTGTTCTAAAATAATAAAAATATGTAATTACAACTCTTGGCCCCTTGCTGTTCATTATATTATATACAGGGTGTCCCACCGGGAATTACGTCGATCGATATCTAGGAAAGTACTCTCCGAAAATTTTGAAAATTTGTCAACATGGCAATGTCCCTGGGGCGAACACAACTAAAATATCTAGAACACTTCCACTTCCGGCTATACCGGAAGTCGATAGCAACTTGGATATTTTAAATGGGACACCCTATATCAAGGGTCGGCAACTGGCGGACCGCGGTCCAGGTCCGGACCGCGGAAGGTAAAATACTGGACCGCAAAAAATTTTTTTTAAAGTATAAATTATTCAAATAAATTATTTAAAAAATGTTTTTTACGTTTAAGTGCCAATCTTATCATTTTTTCTAGTATTTTACAATGGTGTGAGTGTGTGAGTTCTTAATGGTTAGTAAGCAGATTCAATTTGAGTCCAAATTAACATAAAAAAATAAGCAATGATTTTTTTTTCTGGACCTCGTTAAACATTTTCAAAAGTATCCGGATCCCACCTAAAATTACTTGCCGACCCCTGATCTATAGTTTAATTCATTTTTATATTTATTAAATTATCTATTTAGGCATGATAATCATTTTGTTATGTATAACAAAGCGGTTCAATTACAAGGAACAAGTTGATAGTATAAATATTTTCGCTTATTTTAGGCAATTCCTATAAAATACGTTGATAACAACTTAGAAAACATTCATATTTTGTTAATAATCACAGAAGCACCAAAGACATAATAAAAACAATAACTTCACTTGCGTATAATATGAGAATTCAATGTTTAAAATTAAAAAAGAACAATAATATCATCAAAGAAACTATATTTTCTTTAGAATGATATCCCCCTAAGTCATTTGCTTGCATTAACGAATTTCTTTTGCTATTGAATCAGTGTAGGAAAATATTTACTTTATCGTAGTTAATGGCATGAGCATGAAACACTTAGATTTCATTATTTAATAAAGAATAAAATTAACAAATCAATAATTGAGATAAATAATATTCGTTCTTATAGTACACTCCGTTGGATGTGAAAAGAGCAGCGAACTTTCGAGGATATCTAGCACAGAAGTCAAATCAATCATCGAACGATTTCTTTGGTTATCAATGGTTGCTGACAACTTGACAGCGACTGTGCCAAATCCCTCTAGGAGAAACGTATATGGGACATGAATTATTAGTATGTATGGCGTATGGATTAAAAATGTTGGGGAATTTTAGGGATATTTTAAATATGGTTTCAAATTTATTTTGTTATTTATGCAAAAAAGACATATACAAGGTATCTCATTAAACACTAAACCATTCTCAGGTAGATCTTACAAGAATGATGTAAAGATTATATTTTTTTCAAGGGTCACCCCACCAAAGTTATTTGCTCTCGACAAATGGATTCAATAGATACGTTAGAGGCAGGGAGGCAGTCTTTAACCCGAAAATAATTGCCGACTTGTTTTTTTAATTTTTATTTAGATCTTTTAAGTAAAAAAGTATATAGTACTTATTTATTACTACAAAATGTTTGTAATTAAATAAACTGATGTGTATCTGTCCAATGCTCAGGGGTATATGGACAGGTAAGCTGATATTGTATAGCTTCAGTCTCGAGTAAATTCTTCAATTCGGCTTCACAATATTCGTCCCCATTATCGGTTTGCTACGATTGCCCACTCATGGACATGGTAGCATATATACTAAAAAACTAAAAGGGGCGAGACNGCCTACCTTACACCTGGATGTCTCTCCCGAAAGGGTAACTGTTACTGTTACTAAATTTTAGGGTCACTTTATTAAATATTCCCTATACCTAGGAGTTATAGATTTTGAGCTATTAATTTTTAAAGAAAAAATTTGGCAGATGCAAGAATCCGTGGAAATGCTAGTCTCTTTTCAGGAGCATGATATCAAGCGGATTTTTGGTACCTGATGTAAAGGGCATAGGTAACGTTAAATTATGGTAAACCAGCAAATTAAAAGATTTAATACTAGGTGTTTCATTTATGCTGTTACATTTTGATAACTTCAAACAGCTATAACTTTGTTAACTTAAATAGAACACTCTGTATTTTTTTACTCTGTCGTATGCAGATTCAAATTTCCTTTCAAGTTTCAAGCCATATACGCATTGTTAGGGTTGCCGTTACTACTTTTCGAGATATTTGCAATTGCAATGTTATATTTTTTGGACAGTTTTTCTCGTATCAGACCTGTTGTCAAATTGGCCATGACCAGAAACACTCCAAAATAATTAAAATAATTTGACATTTGTCAAGTTAGTTGTCAAATTATTGTTGTCTGTAATAGTTTCTTGAAAATTAAAAAAAATGCCTGGGTATCGTTTAAATTATACTTATGAGAATTATTTTAATTTGTTTATTATTTATGGAAAAAAAACAGCAGATTCTCTACATGTTCTTGAAATTACTTTGTCACTTTTGTCACATTTTCCCGGTGGGACACCCTGTATATTAATGATTTTAACAATATAATAACTAACTTCTGTAAACTATTTTATGCAGACAATTTAAATATATTTTTCAAGTATAACATCGTTACACGACTGTAAACGTTTGCAGTTGTAACTTAACTATATTCATTCGTGGTGCGTAGAAAATAAGTTGCATCTCAATACATCTAAATATTCCTTAGTTTTTCAAAGAAATTGTTTTTTGTGCGAATTAAATTATAGTATTGGTAATGATGTATTATGCAGATATGATTTGATGCACAACTTTTTTCTCATGAAAAGGTACTCGAAACAAGTGAAGCTTTGAAATTGTAAGGTTTTATCATTAAAAACTGCAACTAATTTGCTAATACTAATACTATAAAAGCCTTGTATTATACACGTTCAAGATTGGAATATAAGACGTCGATCTGGTTTAACAACAATCAAAATATATTTATAAGACGTGTCCAGAGAAAGTTTTTAAAATATTTGCCATTTAAAAAAGTTGATGTTTACTCCGAAAGAGTTACAGTCGTACTAGCTTAGAAATTATAAGAATTTGTTCAGCATTAACATTTTTATAGGTGTATCTAAAATTCCACACAACATATTGACTGTTCTCCTATCTCTTATTAATATATCATAATATTATATTAAGATCACCTATATGTATACCTGTATATTGATGTGTGACAATTTTAATAGTTCTATTATTATTATTTATATGTTCTAGTAGTATTTCTACAGAAAACTGCTTAAATAATCCACAACAGGTGTAGGCAGAGACACGTTTCACACTTGCTATCTCGCTTGCTATACTTTCAAATCATTAAATAGTAATGTAATTTCTTCATGTATTTGAAAATAAGGAGATAATACTTTCAATGATAGTGTGGGGAGGGTCAATGGTAACAAGATGGACCATCGACGTTTGAATATCTCACAAATACCGTGAGGTCAAGCTCGACTAAAATGGGGATTTTTTGACAGTCACCTTCCTTCACACTACAATGATGAGGCGTTTTATTTTTATAACCAGTAAGCGATCTGTCTGGCAGCCCTATCTCGGACTGGCGGACTTTCCGAGAAACTTAAACTTCCCTTTGTTGGGAATTTCTGAGGAGGCGCACGAAAGCACAGCGACCACGAACAAAGAAGAGGCAAGAAAGTCCGGTAGAACGGTTTGGTCGATAAAGGACAAAGGCAAATAGTGCAAAATAAATGTATGAATTTATGGAAAATCCCGATACCACATACTCACCAGTGACGTAACTGTAGAGGTGAGGGAGGGGGTCAAAACATTCCTATCGGTAATACTTGTAATACTTTTTTCGATAGTATTGAGAAAAATTATTCAGGTATTCTAGTTCCCAGTTTTCAAAAAATAATAATAATAAAAATAGGAAGAAAATGCATTTCTGGATGGTCTACAAATAATATATCACAATTCCCTCGATTGATTTTAAAAATTCAGTTAGTTTCTCAGCTTTCCGAAACGCGTATTTTGAAATAATCTTATCTAGTATAATTATTGCCGGGTGATTATGATTATATTAAAATTTACGAACGATAATAGTTTTTTAATGAGCACACGCCACTGGAGCCATTTGCAACCACCTAAGGAGAACCTGCTATCGACGAAAAAAACCTACTATAAAACGCCACCAGCGTGACCATCCCGACTAGTCACCCGCAGAACAACCTTCGACGATGACCCCGCAGCTAGTTCTTGTTCTCTGCATCTCTGTCATGGGGACAAAGGCGTTTACCCCGTTCCAAGTGGTCGATGACTACGTGTCGGAGTTTCAGAACGATCTGCTTCTATTGAAAACAACGCCGTCCTTCGAAGAGGCCCCGACGCCGAAGCACTACGCCAAAGAAAAGGACGAGGCCAAGGCAGGATTGGGCAAGTACTTTTTTAATTAAGTAGAAACATTGAGGCGTTATCGAAGCACAAAAAGACTGGGTTGAAGTTAATTTTCACGATGTTTTAGTTATTATTTGCCATATTTTCGAGAAACGGTATGAATTTTTTTGTTATACCTACGTATGTCGGTTATTATTTTTCCGCCTATTTGATATTGTATTTATAAAGACAAAGATGTATTGTAATTATATTTTTTTTCTGAGAACTGTTTCCCACCATACAAAATTGTATTCTAATAATAAGAATGCATTTTATAAAGACCTTCACGTGATAAAAATAACGCTTGCACTGTTCCCAATATTTTTAGGGCGGATTTATTCCAGGGAAAATATAACTAAAAAATTGAAATGTTTGATATCTCAAAGAGTAAGTAATGTAGAAATGGCAATTACCACAACAAGAAATATCAATTACAGTTTTCTTCCGTTTCTATAATGGTCAATTTACCTAGGCACATACAAAAATAAAAATGATTTATTTTTCGATGTACTATTTGTCCCGAAAACGTTTTGTTTTGTCAATACTTTATCTCGGAGCGAACAAAGAACTTTGGTACTTTTTTTAGTGGAAGAATACGACTTCATCGTAGTCGGCTCGGGAGCGTCCGGTTCGGCGATAGCGAGCCGCCTCACCGAAATACCGGAATGGAGGGTGCTCCTCCTGGAAGCGGGTACCGCCGAGAACGCCGTCACCAAGGTGCCAGCCATGCAGCCGTACCTGGCCACCACGCCTTTCACTTGGCAGCTCAAGACCGTGCCGCAGAACACTTCTTGTTTGGGTAAGTGGAGGTGTACATATTTTTCGCCGTCCGATCAATGTTGCGTCGTTTTCCAGGCACCGAGAACCACGAATGCGCCGTGGGAACGGGCAAAGCTTTGGGTGGCGACACCGCAACCAACGACATGCTGTACACCAGAGGACATCCGAGGGATTACGACGATTGGGCCGACCAGGACCTGCAGGGCTGGTGCTGGCAGAGCGTGTTTCCCTACTTGCAGAAGATCGAGGACGCCTTCGCTGACGGTTTGGACAGAAAACTGCACCATTACGGTAAGCGAGCAGTCATTTATTTTGACTGACAGACAAAAACATTAAATAAAAAAAGTTTTGTAAGTTCGCATAACTGTATAGAAAGTTGTTTCATGAATCATTTTGGTCCAAAAAGCCGTAATGAATATGTCGTTCATGTTAAAAAGAAAGACATATACAGGGTGTTTCTGAAGGTACCATAAACTCGGGGGATGTTAGAATAAAAAAAAATAAGACGATTTTTCCCTATATGTGAATCACGAGCCTATTGTCCTATGTTTTCGAAAAACAGAGTTAAAGATGGATGTTTTTAGCCAAATCTTTCCCAAAATTGACTGTAAAGCGTTGAAATTTGGTACACGTATATATTTTAAGGGTATCTACTAAATGCATCAATGTTAGTTTTTAAGTTATTTATAAGTTTAGTTTTTAACCATCCACTAGAGGTCGCTGGTAGCAATCATTTTATGGCATAACATTTTTTAAACTGGATTACGAAATAAAAAAAAAATTGTAAACCAATAACCTTTTAAGGAAGCCAAATAGTACTAATCTAAATTGATTTATTTTCATCTCAGGAAGTTACCCTTGAAATATGGCCGAGTTGTTTCCGGACACCCTTTATTATAGGATAAATGCTGGGACAGCCAATTGCCTTTTTCTCAAAATTGACTTTTCAACGATTTTAACAAGTATACGTAAAACCAGAGACTTTAGACCTTTGATTCATTAACGCTTTTTGGTCTAAAATAACAACTCTCATCATATAAGTTCAGATACCGCATACTTGAGACTGGTCAAGAAATGAACAGAGACAATCTCATACGCATGTTGTCCCGTTACGATGTTTCCGAATATATAGTTATGCAACACGTATTGTAAGAGTGAATATTGATCACGGACGAGTATATCGCGTTGTTGTCGATTTATATTTCAGTATTATGAAAAATTAAATGTATGTTCCTTCACAGGAGGTCCAGTACATCTGGAGAACTTCCAGTACTCCACCCGATTAGCCACCGACATTCTCGAAGCCGCCCACGAATTGGGAATTAAACAGATCGACTACAACGGCAAGGAACGCCTCGGTTTCGGCGTGCCCCAGGTCACCACGAAAGACGGAAGGAGAAATAGCGCGGCTTCCGCCTACTTGGCGAAGGCCTACAAAAGGAAGAACCTGATCATCAGCACCGACAGCCAAGTCGTCGAGGTGCTCGTTAGCCACCACACCAAGGAGGCCAACGGGGTGACGTACTACCGCGGGGGACAACTGCACGTGGCCAAAGCGGCCAAGGAAGTCATCCTGTCCGCTGGAGCTGTCAGCACGGCGCAGTTGCTGTTGTTGTCCGGTAATCAGATAAGATATTATTAATATATTAATAATTTTCTATACCGGAATTTTTTACAATTTTACACTACATGAAGTATAAAAGTTTGACTTTCCGTCACTTCTTTCTCTTGTAGGTATCGGCTCCGAGCACGACCTGAAGGAACTCAACATCTCGGTGGTGTCGGACCTCAAAGTGGGATACAATTTGAAGGACCATGTCTCCTTCATAGGACTGAATTTCGTGGTTAATAACACTAACATAGAAAGCGACGGCCACGAGTGTCACAGTGCTGTAGTGGACTACCTCAAATACGGGAAAGGTCCTCTCACCACCACCGGTCTGGAACTGGTAGGATTTCTGCAGACAGAAGCCTCGAAGATCAAGGCTCACTATCCAGACGTACAGTTACTGATCACTAGGAATATTTACAATCAAGGTACAGCGGGTTTTTCTACCTCAGTATCTCAATAAAGAAAGTAGAAATTTGACCTCTGTCAGGTATTATAAGCCTGAATGAAAATATACCCATTTAGATCATTTGGATCTAATTAAAAGAATATGTATAAATGCGTTTGAAGGCCCAGGACTTTTTTAAAGAAAAATAAATTGTATCAAGATAATAATTATTTTTTCCCTGTAGGCCACCACCACCTAAGACACTTGAATATCCGCAAGGACGTCTACGACGCCGTATGGGCCCCCTTGGAGGGAAAAGAGGGCTTCACCGTCGAGGTGGTGCTCCTCCACCCCAAATCTACCGGGTACGTGAAACTCCACGGTAAGGAGTCCTCCTGGCATCCCAACATAAATCCCAACTCTCTCTCCGACACTGACGACGAAGACGTCGACACAATTCTAGCGGGAATCCACGAGGCTTTGAAGTTGGTCCATACCGAGGCCCTGAAGAAGTACGGCGTCCACTTAAGTCAACACCAGGTGCCCGGCTGCGAGCACGGCGACCATGGCGACCTAAACGACGAGTACTGGAGGTGCGCCATCAGACAACTGTCCGTAAACTCTAGGCATTTTACTGGCACGGCCAAGATGGGCCCAAAGAACGACAAGGAAGCCGTCGTGGACGAGGACTTGAGGGTGTACGGCGTCCACAAGCTAAGAGTGGCCGATTCTAGTGTCATCCCGGTTAGTATATCGGGGAATTTGATGGCAGCGAACCTGGTGATCGGCGAGAAGGCCGCCGATATCGTCAAGAAGGACTGGCTTAAGGAAAAGTGCCAATGCGAACTCTGAGCGAAACGACAGAGCGTTTACTCGTAATAATATGAGCAATTATCCATTTTATAACATAAGATAATTTTGTATTTAGATAAAAATAAATCAAATAAACAGTATGTTCTACATCAAGTGAATTAAGAACGGAAATTGAAGTCCCGTTTCATCTAACAAAGTACTACAATATTCATATAGATGTCGCTACAGGAAATACGTTTATAGTAAAAATAGTACGATTATTTCATTCATTCAAATTCCGGCAAAACACACCTGAAAAAAAACGAGAAAATGTCAGGTGCACGCACACGTGCACGATAATGAGTTGTCCGGCCTATACGTCCATCCCACTCTCTTGCTATCTCATAATTGCATATGAAAAGAGAAGGGTAATAAAATAATAAAAACTCGAATTTGCGGCCGTCGATTCTTTGTTCTGAAAATATTTCTATTTTCTATCTTCTACATATTATTATGTACATATTTACAAAAAAGGAGGATGGCAAGTGGTTGTACAAATTTATAATATTTGCAGCCAACTAAGTTTTATTTCATATTATTTTCTACATTTTAGTACTTATATGGATTCGGACCAGAGTAGGTGCGAATGTAATTATTTCTTGTATGGATCTTTGAGCTGTTATCTTTTATCGTTGCGTTGTGGCTGCGAAATATTTTATTTGTGGACTTTACTATTTTTTAAATGAAAGGAAAAAACATTAACAGAGTAAGTATTACAATTTGCTAGGCATAGCTGTACTTAGTACTAAATTCAAGTAAATAATAGGTATTAAAATAAATATGTAGGTATTGTATTTGATTATTGAAAATAAAAATTACATATGCGACAATGGACTTTCCGCTTACTTAGCCGTAATATAAATATGGCATATTGTCGTTGCAATGCACATACAGGCTGTTCCAATAGTGTGACAAAGTTTATAATTATTTTCAGTTATAGTTGTATAGGGCAAAATCTTCAGGCCAAAAACAAGATTTTCTGATCGTTTAATTCGGTCTGAAAATAATGAATAATGGAAATAATAATAAAATGTGAATCCGAGAAAGTAACTTTTTTCGTATCACTACTACAGGCAGTTATACTAAACTTTATCGCACTATTGTGGCACCCTATATATGACTAGATATATCATTATGGTAAATCAAAAGCATAATAGGTAAAAATATATAATTATCTATGTTTATAACAAATATTATCTGGTAAAATTCTTTTCTTACTTTCAGATACAGAGACAGTTAAATATAACCGGAAGAAGTCTATATGTTATTTCGTAATATACCTATAGTGGTGAAAACAACCCGCTCTATGTAGAACAAATTAAGAAAGATGAAGAATTGTGGAAAAAATCAATGGCAACAAATTTGGAACAATTTTATAAAAATTGTATACTACCAGAAATAATATACAAAAATATTCCACAGGGAAAAAGATGTATGGATCCAGAATATATTATAGAAGCTCAAATTAATAAAAAGAAATAATTTTATTTTATGATTTTTTAAATTTTTTCCTGTTCTACTGTACCTGTTCTATTTATTTCTTTATTACTTTCGTTTATTTACATATTTATTAAACTACACTGTTCCACAGAATTTCTGTTTATATTAGAGGTATTAAAGTACCTACAACTATTTTTTCAAGTGAAGTGAACTGAATACCTATTTCTCATAAAAAAAATTAGTCTCAAATCGTCCTTTTGTACATAATTCTTTACACATTTTTTGGACAAAATAAGTATCTTGTACATATTTTTTATATTTTCTCATTATTATGTATATTCACAATTAAAATTCTATTTATATTAATATGCGATTTTTTTTTATCAAGAATTACTCAATATTAATTATTAAAAATATAATGTTTTCCATTTCTGTTTATACCAAAGTAAGCCGCTTTATTCACAAATCGTAATTATAACATAACTTTTCGTTATGAACAACTTTTCTTATTAACATTTTTTTTATATTATCAAAAACAAAAGCAGTTTATTCTTCAACGTTATTAATTTTGTTAAATTTCTGATCACCCTGTATAAATTACAGTTTTTCATGACAAACATATTCAATTAAAAAGCAAAATATTTTTTGTCACGAATTACTTTTTCTAGTAGAATAGAAAATAAAAATGTTTTCCCTCTTATCCACTAAACGTAGATACTAATATAGGTATATTAATTATAAATTATGGTTTTAAATAAACTAAAAATTGTTTATATTTCATATTTTCTAAAATTATATAATAGTATGGACTTGCATTGTTACTTATATACTTTTATACAAAAATATATCTAAAATGATCATGACATTCTTTAAATATTTACGTATCAATTAACAGAAACCATGACTACCAATTCAGAATCAGGTTATACCAAATTAACCACATACAACAGCTGTTCGTTAAAAATAACCCGAGTCCATTCATAAATAAATTTTTACGACTGCGACATCTATTACAAATCAAGCGAATTAAAAGTCGGAGATAATGCTATTCATGAATTAATATTTTTTAATAACTTTATTCCAATATAACTTTTTAAATAATAAAGTGATGAACAAACTAGGAAATAAAGTCTAATCAGTTTATTTATTTAAAGACAACTATATAAAAAATTGCATAATTCTATAATACTATGAAGAAATAATCGTTTCTTTGTAAAAGTCCAAAAAACCTTCATATTTAGAAATTAATTTCTCACGAATTATTTACCTATCCCAATTAATTTTTGCTTTACTGTCTTCATTTATACTTTGCCAAATGTGATATGAAATTTTACTACTTTCTTCCATTGCTTTAAAAAGATATATTGGAATAAAAAAAGGGCTGTTTTCTACCATTTTTCGGTATAATTTAGGCAACCAGAGATGCATCAGTTTCCATCCTTAAGGGCCGTAACTTCCTTCACGATGTTAGATGTTAGATTAGAATTATAGTCGGCTTATTTACAAACTGGCAGACCATTTTCTGATTAATTATAAGAGTAATTTTACGTGAAATATTAAAATTATAACAAAAATATTTCCTATAAAATACGTTTCAAATCGAATTTTACATTGAAGATCAACATTTCACAACTTTCAGCGGATTCGTAGTAGAGAAAACTACATTTTTATTTTTTATAATATTATGTCCCGACAAGTATTGAGACAATCCAAGTAGAGTACGCTGCTGTCGTACGTAATAATAATAATAGATGAATACTTTTTGTTTATAATATTTTTCTACGGATGAGAAATGGTTCTGTTGCATGAATTTATTTATGAAACAAGAGCAATAATAGAAAAGCAACAGCGTTCTATTTTCTTTGGTGCTGTAGGTAATTTAATTAAATTGAGAATAATAATACATAGAATAACATAAATTCAAGTAGTTTCACTTAAGTGGAGTTAATTTTAACCCTTCTAAACTTTGTCGATTGTTATGCAAACTTTGACAGCAGCCTACTTCACCTTAATTTTCAATAAATAGATTATTTCCGTGGATGTCGGTACACACACAAATACTATGCAGATTTCTGACTAACGAAACGACTGAAAATTGCAAGATTCTGAATATAACTTTATATTTGAAACATACTCTGTAAGAAAAATGTTCTCATAGTTCTAATATTATACTTTACTCTTCCATTTAAAAAAAATACTCCGCCATTTTGAAAATAAACCGACCGTTATGCTGATATTGCGCGTCTTGTAAAAAATATTCATATGTATTTGTATATTACAATGCACAAAGACAGCCTATAAATTATAGTTATTTTCTCTAGTTTCCTCATGGAGGAAGCTATCATTTGAATTTGAAGTGAAACACTCTATATATATAAGTGGGTACATGCATTATTTTACCTTACAATCGATCAATATTCCAATGTGAACGCAGAACAATCAGCACTAACCTGTAACAACGAAAAACTCAATTAACTCAAACATTTAGTTGCATTAAATTAGTGAAAATTTGACTAAATACTAAAATAGCAAGTAGGTGCATACTTTTTTGTACTCATAAAAATTTTATCTAAAAGTACTCGGTACATTAAGCATGCTTTAATTGTTAACAATGTATTATGTACATTTACGACATCGAAAGGGTATTTTTACTACGGGAAAATTACATACTATTTCAAGAAGAAAAGAATATATTTTTTACATTACCTAAAAATTTTTCCAAGACAGATTAGGAGGAACTTAAGTGAAGGAAAAATAACAATAAATAAATTTAACAAGATTTATTAATGCAGAAACTGACACATACTCTCTAGCTAGAGTAAAATATGAATTTCTGAATTATATCTAAAGATAAATAATACAGAATACTATATATTTAAACCAATTAACACGATGAAAAATTTGGCATACCAGGTTAAAGTTAACGAACTCAGTAAAAATTATATAAAGCAATATCTGTAAAGACCTCCTTACTTATTTAAATGACAAAGTATGTATTTGATTCTACGTACATTATTTTTAATGACGTCTTTATCCTTCAATGTTTAAATTTAAAAATGAGCTAAAAATACGTTTTCAAACTCTCGTAGTCCGTCCGTATAAGGTTTAAATTAATCTTAGGCTTCTTTAATAATGAGGACTAAGTAAATACACACACACTATGTACTTACTTATCTAATTGTAAGACAAATAAGACACATTTTCTTCCATAAAATTAACTTGTAATCAAATAAAAAAAATAATTATTAAGTATAAGAAAAAATATTCATGTATTCTCTGGCAAAAATTTTCCGCAGTTTTCATTTGTATGAAGACTTTTTCCGGATGAAAATTTTACCCTAGTCTTCTGTTCCGATAGGTTGTCTAGTAAAAAAGTGAAAAAACACGTAAATGTGTCACTTATTTGCAATTTGCCAACTTAGTGTCGCTTCTTTCGACTTACATTTTTGATATTATCATTCTCTTAAGTTTTCAGGTTTTATGATTTGAATATAAAATAAAAGAGAAAATATAAACATGAAATTCTACACAATGTATCATGTACTCATTTTCATTTTTCGTGAATAAAAACTATTACAAATATGTAAAATTCCAACAATTTTTATCAGTGCAGATGTCATTTTGTTATACGAGTTATTTACTGAACACGGTTTCGTAGAACGTTCAAATTGATTCGTTACACGCTTGTGGAACTTGATGATAAAACACGAAAAGATGTTTACTCTCAGCGTCAGCTCCAATACCCTACTAAAATATTCACACATCGATAACTAACCAAATTCTTCGCACGTACCTACAATTAAACAATATTAAGTTATGAATTTAAGGGTTCTTTTAATTTTTGTTTGTGCGTTCAATGCTTTTGTACTATCCCAAAATGTTCATCGATATCATAGGAAACCGCGTAAGTACCAACTTTCAGTATAATAAAATATCATTCTAATAAAAAAATCTATTCGTTGTTGATGTGAAATAATAAAAACTTTTTGAACGACACTGTACATTAACGCGATGAAAATCTCATCCGGTACTGTTACGTGAAATAGAATTTTGTTGCAAAACATATTATTGATCAAATATCTCTGTATGTGAAGCAGGAAACTCTTACGACTTCATAATAGTAGGCGGTGGAACCGCGGGATCGGTGTTGGCTGCGAGGCTGTCTGAAATCGCCTCTTGGCGAATACTCCTGCTGGAAGCAGGAAGCAGAGATCACCTCCCCGACTACGTACCTGCGAAAGCGATCAGATACCAAGGCAGCAGTTTCGACTGGCACTTCGAGACAGCGCCTCAGAAGAAATGTTGTTCTGGGTTGAGGGAAAGAAAACTGTTCTGGCCAGCAGGAAAAGTGCTTGGGGGTAAAAACAAAATGAAATTAAATTACAGATTTTAATTTAACTAATTTCTTACCAACCCCATTGTACGATTCCTTTTTTTAATTAATTAATTAATTAATAATGCATTCTAAACAAATACAGGAACCTCGGAAATCAACTACATGCTTTATACGAGAGGAAACAAGAGAGACTACGACTTATGGGCAAAGAAAGGGAACTCTGGCTGGTCATATCGACAAGTGCTGCCGTACTTCCTCAAATCTGAGAATTACAGACTGAGACACTTCAATGATAAATGCCACAGTGACGCCGGCGCCGCCGCCGTGTTGATGAGTATCGAACATCCGTTCAGGTCCAATCTGACACATACGTTTCTAGGTGCAGCTAAACAATTGGGTTCGCATTTTCATAAAATTTAATGACGCGTAATTAGTCCATTGAAATGAAGGCTGAACCTCCATTTTTTCCTCTGTCGATCAAACCTGGGCGCAGATATGTTTTCGACCGTCAGGAATCCGAATCCGCAAACATTTTTGACCTAGGTGGTCAGTAAAGGGGTCAAAAGGTCAAAAAACCGTAAAAAATAAGTTTTTTCGCAAATATCTCGTAAACTACGGCAAGTAGCAAAAAAATAATTGCACCATCGTGTTCCCAGGGAAATTTTACATCGATTTTATGCTATTGCTTATTAAAATTAAATAAATTTATGTCATGTTTTGGACAATTACTAAGCAAGAGAGGGGAAGTGTATATCTCCGGCGGTGAAACGTATTTGGGGAGTAGTAGAGCGCGCACGCTACATGTATCGGCTGACTCGCAGTTG
>NW_019416645.1:271379-283410 GCF_000390285.2 Anoplophora glabripennis
ATGACATAAATTTATTTAATTTTAATAAGCAATAGCATAAAATCGATGTAAAATTTCCCTGGGAACACGATGGTGCAATTATTTTTTTGCTACTTGCCGTAGTTTACGAGATATTTGCGAAAAACCTTATTTTTTACGGTTTTTTGACCTTTTGACCCCTTTCCTGACCACCTAGATCAAAAATTTTTGCGGATTCGGATTCCTGAGGGTCGAAAACATATCTGCGCCCAGGTTTGATCGACAGAGGAAAAAATGGAGGTTCAGCCTTCATTTCAATGGACTATAATAATTTATTTATATCTTCCAGGTTACCGCATTCACGACTACCACGGGAAAAAACAAATCAGGTTTTGGAAGATAAAGGCTCATCTGCTCAGGGGACAGAGGCATAGCGTATATCGGGCGTTTCTAAGTCCGGTACGCCATCGAAGAGACAACTTGGTTATAATTTCTTCCGCCCAAGTCACGAAAGTGATAACAGACCACAACAAAACGGCGACAGGAGTCGTCTATCTGAGGAATGGTAAAACTCACAAGGCGTTGGCCAGGAAGAAGATAATTTTAAGTGCCGGTGTCGTGGGTTCTTCTAAATTACTGCTGCTTTCTGGAATAGGTGCACACGGAAACAATAATTATTATATTAGAAATTTACACAATTGTAGCACTGATGACAATAATTTATAAAAAAAAATACGACCAACTACATTTTACGTTATACGTTATTATACCAACAAATTGTATTCGAACTGTTGTAAATATTTAACTTTACTACAACTTTGTTAAATATTCATATAATCGTGTCAAGCAAACATAAATCAAATTTAAAAACTAACACGACTTCTGCCACATTACTGTTGAAAATTTTTAAATATTTTTATAAATGTTTACAAATCTGCTTACTAGTTGCCTTGGAGTAAGTACTTAAAAATATTTATACCATAAATAATTACATTTACAGGGTGTAACTAAATAAGTGTAAAACATTTAAGGGGGCGATTCCTCATCGAAAAAAAGATAGGATCTTTCATATAAAGAAACTTCATTGGAGCATCCCTTGTTAAGATACAGCCCCTTAAAGGGGGTACATAAAATTTGTTTAACAATTTTTTTCACAAGCACTAAACAAGTTACAATATTGAAATTAACCTGACATTTTCTACTACCAAAAAGACACTTAGCCAGTAATTTATTTGGTTTACCCCATGGTAGTAAGGGGTGGAAAACGCAACCCCTAAAATTTATTTCCAACGTAATTTTTTGTCTTATTATTTTTTTACCATTTAAAAAATTATTTCCGATAGCCTGTTTCATTCTAAAAAAAAATGTCTCTTGAATTTTTTGCCCAAATTAAACCAGTTCGCAGTAAAAAATTATTTTACGAACAACTACAGAGATACATCGTCATAAATGCGGACTGGATTTACTGTTATTTTGTAGTTACTACCTGCATTAAATGATTAAAGGGGAATAATCAAAACTAATTTAATAATAACAAAACATACAACATGTAGAAATCATAGTAAATGTTCAATATGTCTACCTTCAGACATTACGCATGCGTCTAGACGTCGGCGCATTGAGCCACGTATTCGCTCAAATATTCCTGGAGTCTCTCTAATTACCCTGCACGCATCGATAATGCGGTTTCTTAAGTCCTCTACATCGCGAACAGGAGTACGATAAACCAAATGCTGCAAATGGCCCCAAGTAGACAAATCCAGAGGATTGAGATCCGGGGATCGAGCGGGCCAATTCTGTGGTCCTCCTCGACCTATCCACTGATTTGCATATGTTTCAGTTAAATGCTGACGTGCTACTTGACTAAAATGGGCGGGAGCCCCATCATGCATAAAAACCATATCCCTTCTGACGCCCAAAGGAACTTCCTCCAGCAGTACGGGGGGATGCACTTTTCTTAAAAATTGAACGTATGCCTCACCATTTAATCGAGGAGGTAGAAAATGAGGCCCAATTAAATAATCCCCAATAACTCCGACCCACACCTTAAGAGAAAACTGTTCTTGATGGTTAGTTTCGACAATAGCGTGATGGTTTTCATCAGCCCATATGTGGTAATTATGAAAATTAATAATCTTGTCCCGAGAAAAACTACATTCGTCTGTGAATTCGATCGTCTTCAGAAAGTCACGATTTCTTCTAATCATTTCCAGCATCCAATTGCAAAATTCAAGACGGTTCGGAAAGTCTCGCGGTAACAGTGCCTGTACTCGTTGCAGATGGTAAGGGTATAAGAGATGTTCCTTTAAAATTCGAAATACCGTCATATGATCAACATTTAGCTGGAAAGCAATCTTTCTAGTACTGGTAGTAGGTTGTTCTTCTATCAAATTAAGTACTGCTGCCTCAAGCTGTGGTGTTCTTACTTCTCGATGGCGACCACAATCCTGCGTTCTTTTGTTGAATGAACCATATTCACGTAATCGTTGATGAAGTCAGACAAATATTCTATGTGAAGGATGCTGCCGTTGAGGATACATTTCAGCATATCTTGTAGAAGCTTCTAACCCATTCCCCTGCGACAGACCGTAAACGTAATGCATATCAGCCATTTCCTCATTTGTGTATGCCATTTTAATAACAAGTGAATTATTAAAGTAACAAATTAAGAACAGAACAATACACAATTAGTATTACTTCAATTTCAAAAATTTACAAACTGACAGCTTGATTCCAATTTAATTGTCAGTATCGCTAATGGCGGCCTACTAGATAAATTAGTTTCGTATTTTCGTTTTATGGCGATATGTATCTTGTTCGTAAAATAATTTTTTGCTGCGAACTGGTTTAATTTGGGCAAAAAATTCAAGAGACATTTTTTTTTAGAATGAAACAGGCTATCGGAAATAAATTTTTAAATGGTAAAAAAATAATAAGACAAAAAATTACGTTGGAAATAAATTTTAGGGGTTGCGTTTTCCACCCCTTACAACCATGGGGTAAACCAAATAAATTACTGGCTAAGTGTCTTTTTGGTAGTAGAAAATGTCAGGTTAATTTCAATATTGTAACTTGTTTAGTGCTTGTGAAAAAAATTGTTAAACAAATTTTATGTACCCCCTTTAAGGGGCTGTATCTTAACAAGGGATGCTCCAATGAAGTTTCTTTATATGAAAGATTCTATCTTTTTTTCGATGAGGAATCACCCTCTTAAATGTTTTACACTTATTTAGTTACACCCTGTATAATATCTATCTACATAATAATTACAATAATTAAAGTTACTAAAGCAACTTGTATATGAAGTAAATAGTTCAATCAAGTCCCGTCAACAAACCAATTTGAAACACACTGTTTTTTTAAGCAAATCCATTTAATGGAATTTGTTCTGTGCTATTATTCACACCCATGATGAACACCAAGAACAACACCTAAAACGTCACAAAAGTCACAAATGTATCAGTGTTGTGTAGAGACGCTATGGGTTGATTAATTTATTATTTTTCCTAGGTCCAAAGGCAGATCTGGAGAAGCTTGGTATACGCGTGATCCAGAACCTGTCGGTTGGATTAGGTGTTAGAGACCACATCGCCTACTTCGGACTCAATTACCTGACCAGTTTGCCGATCAACATTACTCGATCTAGTTCCATCACTGGAAATAATAGGTAGGAATCGCGAACGCACTTAATATCCCTTCAAAAAATTTGTTGTAGTTGCCGGAAAAAAAGCATTGCGTCGAGCCCTGTTGGTATAGAAGCTATCGGATTCATCAAAACGAACATGAGCAAGAGGCATGTCCCAGACGTCGAGATATTGTTGGCCAACAACATCCTCAACAAAGATCTAAAAACTTTGACCAACATGGCGGGAGGAGTTTACAAAAAATGCTTCCAAAACGTAGTGGAATTTATAGGTATTATAATTTCAGTTCAGGTAAACATCATCGCTGTACATTCATACAAATTTTATGTAAAATTACATCACACTGAACAACAAGCACAGTTCCCTATACACGCCATGTAACACCATACCGGGTGATCATATTTTTATTCGGATATTTACGTCAGATGTAGTAAAACCATATGAAGGATGGGGAATAACACATATCATCGCAAAAAGAAAATATACACTCAAACTCAAACATATATTTCCGCACAATGTAGGTACAGCGCAATTGTATGTTCAATTCATTTACATTTTTTGTATATAAAAACCATTACAAATATATTGAGATGAAACCAGATTAACGAGAGAAAAGTAAAATTTAAATTAAATATTTATTTAAAAGAGAAAGCGGTAAAGGCAATGGTTGAAATGATTATTACAAAATTTATTACGGACTTGATTATCATGTCAGTAAATTGGAGCATATGCCAAGATGTTATAAGAAAAATATAGTTGAAATTAATTAAAATGCAGAATTGGTAGATAGCAAACAAAAGTTAAAATGCCAGAGTTTGATTAAATAGTTAAAAAATAAGGTAGAATAAGAGTTAATAAAAGATATTAAAATCGAAAGACAATTTGAAGATTAATTAAAAGGATATGTCAGAAAAATGTCAAATTTAAAGTGGGATCCACAAGGAATTCAGTAGTCACTAGAAAGGTCAAATAATGTTAGAAAATAAGAAATATTTTGAAGTATAAGGCAAAATTGATTGTAAAGAAAGTAGAATAGGGTGTATAAGTGCAAAGGAGAAAGTGAAGTGAAGTGAATTACAAGAGGAAAATAGCACGTTAAAAGATATGTGGAAAGGCCTTTAGAAGGAAAAGAAAAATCAAGATAGTAAAAAAGAAAATAGATTATTATTGATTAGTTACAGAAATAATTTTGAAAAACGACAGTTGTTGAAGAAAGAAAAGAAAACCTATAGAAATATAAGCAGTTAATAAGCGAGAGAGTGTAAAAAGATTCAAGTAGGAGAAATCAAGAATTTAAAAGTACCAAGTGGTAAAATAAGTGACCCAAGAAATACGAGACAAGCGGAGCACCAACAAACAAGGTCCAGGAAGACAGAAAGAACGCGGAATAGCAGTAGCAGGTTCCAGAGGCCAGTAAGAAAACGGAATATCAGTAGCAGGATCCAGGAGAACAGTAAGAAAACCACACATCAGTAGCTGGGACTAGGAGACCAGTAAGAAAGCAGCATAGTCGATAGGTTCCTGAAAGGAAGCGAGATAGGATAGACAAGAATTAAGGAAAACAATCAAGCAGAGTAAAGGAGAGAAATCAGTCGACAAGTCATTATCGATAATACGTATAAAAGGTACCTTTATAATAAAAGCAAAATTCGTATACGAAATAGCTTGATACAGATTTTCAAAAGTAAGAAGTTAGTATATAAAAAGTTTAGCAAGTCACTAATTCCATATTAAACAAATTTATTTAAATATATCAGACATAATCAAAATTGGCCAATCTTTGTAAAATTAAATATTAATCTTAGAAAAAAATAACCAGTTGTTAAACAAGAAGGTATAAGATAAAATGTCAATGTCTTAATGTATGCAACCAGTCATACATGAAATTCAATTATAACGGTCGTATCGATATAATATCTTGTTTAAGGTTTTGTAAATAGTGTGAAATACTTCAAAATATTGACTATTGTGTTTAAGACAAATTTTGACATATAGATAACAAAACAATAATAAATTCATTTATTAATAACCCTTTTGTATTTATAGTTGTGATTGTGTGTGGTTTCTTGCTAAAGCATATAGTGAATAGAACCGACTACTGAGAGGAGTCTAGAGCTAGGTAGGGCGAAGGTATACAACCACCAATACACCAAAACCAAATTGATATCACAACAATAAAATTTTTTTGGCGCTAACATATACTCTCGTACACACACATTATCATAACAATATAATATTGGTCGATTGCAGGTGCCAATATCTTTCCTATACTCTTGCATCCCAAATCCAAAGGATTTATAAAACTACGATCAAAGAATCCCGAGGAAGATCCAATCATACAACCCAACTATTTGTCGGCGACAAGCGATCTCAGGAAAATGGTGGTTGCGATTAAATTTGTAGAGAAGCTGGTAAAAACAAAAAAATTTGCAGATGTAAGCGCCAGTTTTTGTTTTTTTTTTTTTTCATTTGTATTGACATAAACTTTCAGGTGGACGCAGCTCTGTATCCCGTTCCAGTTTGCGACGAGTTCAAGTTGTACTCTGAAAAATACTGGAAATGCACTGTCAAGAAGTTGACCATGAGCTTCAACGACTACATGGGAGGATGCAAAATGGGACCTACCTCGGACGAAAAAGCAGTGGTTGATAGAAAATTGCAGGTGATAAGATCTCATATTATTATGGTATGCGTATAACAGCGATCTATTATTCTGCAGGTACATGGAGTAGGAAAATTGATGGTTGTAGATGCGAGCGTCATCCCTGTCACCATTTCGGGCCACGTGGGTGCAGTCTCGATTATGATTGCAGAGAAGGCGGCAGACATAATAAAAAAGATATACAGACATTAAAAAATGTGCACGGTACCTTCGTAAGAACGCAATAAAAGCGACACTATATTATAGTAATACGTAATTCATTAGTAATTATAATTTCATATGCAATAAAGAGAGCAAGTTTTACAGTATGGTATATTTCCAGGGATGTTTAACGAAAAATTTGTATTTAACTATATAGTTGTAAACGTAACCTTGTAAAACAGAGACAGATGAAACGATGACCTTTGCAAAACATGTTCGCCAATCATACTCGAATACTCTAAAAAATGCCCGTCGAACTTGATCCTCCTTTAAAATTCGACCATGTACATGGGTGAGACATAACAGTCAAATCACTCATCGAATTGTAGGTTTCGTATCAGGTACTCTTTTTTCTGCAGTAGTCGAGGAAGAGAAAAATTAGTGAAAATCAAATTAAAGTGAAAGATAATTATCAGCCTAATGAATTACGCAATGAAAAATTAATTAACGGGTTTTTAAATAATTACGTCTAACGGTTTTGAATCTCAGTTCCTCATTTGATGTGAATCAGTTAAAACGTAAGTTAATACTTATTTTTATAATCGTAAGCAACTAATCATCAACGCCGATTATAAAATAAACAACAGATTTTAAAATACAAAAATTCCTTTATTTTTTCGCAGCGAAAGATGACGAAAAAATGGACACCCATGGGTATCCATAAACACGAGAATGTGCCTTTCCTGTTTGTCGAGAATTTTCAAAATATACTCAACGATTTTGATTCATTCATGTGTTAATAGTTTCATAAAAGCATTCTACGGGGTGTGATTATAAACGTAAGAAGTAAAAACATACTTTTTTCCCTAATTCTGAACGTATTGTCAGCTAGTAAACTATCTCATACCCCGATGAAAACTTGTGTAACTGGTACAGTGAAGAAACATATAAACGCGTATCAATATTTTTTTGTCGATATAAATGAACCACGAATATTCTACTATATTTCACAATCAGATATTTTTTGTATTTTTATACCCTTGCTGCTCTGTTGAGATTTAACATTAAAATTTTCTTGACATAGTTTGTTAGCTTCAGGACATATTCGTTTGGTCACGGTTATCCACTAAGATTATTTTTGTATGAAGGTCATCAATGATAATAAATTATAAATTTAATGTTAAGTACGGCGTTCCCGTCTACACGGATAAATAATTAATTTCAACTAGAATCAAGTAAATAGGTACTTCAATACATTTATTTTTATTTTTTTTTCATGAAGAATGGTTTTTCCTCTAGTAGTTTTACTACTATTAAACCGTTTCTCCGGGATGAGTACCTATTTAACAATAAATTTACCACCAACGCTACTAAATGCGTTGCCCCCAGTGGATCCAACGGAAGAAGCCGCTACTAACAATCCTAGATTTGGAAGTTTCATTGGTAAGAAGTTTTTTGCGAGTTTGCATAAAGTTACAGTAGGGTGAACCTTAAACATATACATATGTATACTTTAATTTACGCCGATATTATATATTTTTTTACTCAAGGCATGAAAAGTTTAACTATGCTAGTCAATATCTAAGTGCAGTAGTAGTCAGCGGTGCTCAACAAAAAATCAATCAAAAAGTCTTATTTATTTTAAATTTGACTTTTAATTACTAATTTTTTTTCCGAGAAAAGAAATCAATAAATTATAACACAGTATACTGTACAGCTATTTAAAACGTATGTGTGCAAGGTTCACTTTCTATAAAAAAAGACACACAAAAAATGACTGCATTTGTTTTTTCAACAACGGTTACATTAAGGTTGTACTTGAGAACTTTATCAAACTTTTATTCAAATTGTCGAAAATATCTAATTTTTTTTGCCAAAAAATAGTTCAGTGATTGAAAATATGTAAAAATTAGGAAAAATTCCATAGAATCTAATGAGCTACTTTACCCCACCTGAATTTTTCATTTTCAAGATGGCGTCCAAAATTCGCAAAAAACAGTTTTTTATATTTATAGAAAAAACTAATCATTTTAGAAAAAAATGTTTCACACGAAAGTTGTAGGAATTTTTATTACGGATTGAATAAACCCAAGCCAGTTTTGATCGATAAATAAATAAATTAGTTATTGCAAAAAAACTGCTAAAAGTCGCAATTTTTTCAAATAGTTGTATCTCTTTCAAAAATAAATATTTTTTTATGAAACTTTGGTGAAAGGATAGGTCTTGGCGAGCAAAATAAAATTATTTTTTCAAATTTGAAAAATATAGTTTTTGCAAAAATCAAGTTTTTCGAAAAAAAAAACGTTTTCGTAAAATTTCCATAAATCATAAGCCACCACATCTTTCGGAACGGGGTTGGGCTTAAAATTTTCTTTAATAATTACACTATTATGTGCAAATATTGCGCGAGCCTCAAATCGACTTCAAATATCACAAAAAACTATCGAAAAATCGGTTGTATTTCGAGGTCATAAAACTTTGATTAACTTTTTGATTTCAATTCGTATCAAAATGTCGATACTGCCATTCGAAAGTTGAAATTTTTTCACGAATTTAAAAAAAGTCTATCCTACAACCAACAGGGGCCGAGAAAAATGTTTTTTTTTTTTTTAATATTGCCAAGACCTCATTTATTAAGGGCTGAAATTAACATATGTTATAGTTGAATACTTGTACTTCAGTATAAAAAATAGTCTGCAACGATTGGCCCCGTTTTCTTTCATTAAGCTTCATTTTTATGGGTCCCGTATATTGCTTGCTCGTCGAAACGTTCATACGCGCGGTTAGCGGAGGGAGAAGACTGCAATACTATATACTATTGTATATATCGATCCTACTTAACGAACTACGGGTATTTTTTCTTTTCATGTACATTTTATAAAGCTTTTTTATCAGTTATGAATTTGTATTTTCATAATGATACGTATCTTATTGAGATAACAAAATAATAAAAGTAATGTCGGTTAGTTGAAGAAATAAAAAGGCGGAAAATAGAAAAATTCTTGGTTTATTAAACTTGTAAATAAAAGTATACAATCAGTTATTTTTTTGATTGTATGAAAATTATATTAATTTATTTTTTAACGTTTCTTAGGCCTCCATTCTTCGCTACTACTGTTTAACATGATTTCTTTTTTTAATATTTTATTATTTATTTATTTATTTATTTAATTTAATTCATCCAACGGGATGAGAACCCTTTTACAGGATGAATAGAAACAGAAAATATGTAACATAAAGTAGCATAATTACAATAAAACAGCAAAATGGTATAAAAAGAGACAATAAAAACGGAATAGAACATCAAAAATAGTTTAAAAAAAAAAAACGGCAAAACAATATAAGATAAATAACAATGATATAACAAATATTACACAATGAAAGACAAAAATAAAACATGAGTTATAAGAATAAAACAAAGATCTTAAAATGCGTAAGCACGCTTTATATCCGCAATCGTACAGTTAAATATATCCAGCCGTTCTTCAATGTTACAGTAATTTCTTAGCATCATATACAAGGGAGACCGCTGCAAAATATTAGTACGGGAGTAGGGAACAACAAATAAATTATTAGATCTGGCGTTGGCTCTAGGAACTCTGTAGCTAACAACAGAGGTAAGCATAATGCAATCCATACCATTGTTAACAAGCTTGTATAGGAAAATTATAGAATTCATAATCCTCCTTCTAATTAGACTGCTCATTTCAAATCGTTTTAACAATAAGTCTTATCTCAATAAGACAGGTAACATTATGTAAATACAATTTCATATCTGATAAGCAATATACGGGGCCCATAAAAATGAAGTTTAATGAAAGAAAATGGGACCAATCGTTGCGGACTATTTTTTATATTGAAGTACAAGTATTCAACTATAATATGTGTAAATTTCACCCGTTAATATTAATAAATGAGGTCGCGGCGATTTTTCGAAAAAAAAAAACATTTTTCTCGGCCCCTGTTGGTGGTAGGACAGACTTTTTTTTTAAATTCGTGAAAAAATATTAACTTTTGAATGGCAGTATCGACATTCTAATACGAATTGAAATCAAAAAGTTAATCAGTTTTATGGTCCCGAAAAAAAAAAATTCGACTTTTCGATCGTTTTTTGCGATATTTAAAATCGATTTGAGGCTCGCGCAATATTTACATATAATAGTGTAATTATTAAAGAAAACTTTAAGCCCAACCCCGTTCCTAAAGATGTGGCGGCTTATGATTTATGGGAATTTTACAAAAACGCTTTTTTCGAAAAGCTCGATTTTTGCAAAAACTTTAAAATATTTTTCAATTTTGAAAAGATCATTTTATTTTGCTCACCAACAGCTATCCTTTCACCAAGTTTAATAAAAAAATATTTATTTTTGAAACAGATACAGCTATTTGAAAAAAATTGCGATTTTTAGCAATAACTAATTAATTTATTTATCGATCAACGATCCGTAATAAAAATTCCTACAACTTTTGTGTGAAACATTTTTTTCTAAAATGTTTAGTATTTTCTATAAATAAAAAAATTGTTTTTCGCGAACTTTGGACGCCATCTTCAAAATGAAGCCCAAAAATTCAGGTGGGGTAAAGTAGTTCATTGGATTCTACGGAATTTTTACATATTTTGAATAATTACTGAACTATTTTTTGGCACCTGAAAAAGTAATTTGATTGGACTATTTATAAATATTTCGAAATTTCAGACGCACACTATGACTTTATTATCGTCGGCTCGGGCTCCGCGGGCTCCGTCCTCGCCAACCGCCTCTCGGAGAACCCCAAATGGAAGGTTCTCCTTTTGGAGGCCGGCTCCAGGGGCAACCCCCTCACCCTGGTACCCCTCCTGGCACCAGCCTTCCAGCTTACCCCCTACAACTGGGGTTACACCATGGAGAAGCAGGACAACTGCTGCAGGGCTATGGAGGAGGGCAGGTGTTCCTGGCCCAGAGGCAGAGCGCTCGGAGGCAGCACCGTCATAAACTACGTGATCTACACCAGGGGCAATCCCGAAGATTTCCGTCGCTGGGAAGCCCTAGGTAGGTCGCAATTTACATGCAAACAGTATTTTGTCTAATTTGTAATTTGTTTAAATAATTTCTGAAAATCGTGTAAAATTTTTCGTGGACATTCAAATTGCGTTTCTGTAAACGAAAAAGTGTGTTTCAAGAAACTGTATACATAGTACCTATAATGAAACAAGTTCAATCGCAAAGTGTCGATATCATTAACTGACATTTTGTCTCCTTGTGCAAACCGATCACGTGAATTACATTAAAAGTGGTGAGCCAAGTAATGATGCTGGATCCTACTGACTATACAGGGTGATTCAGTCATAATGTCATTAATTTTAACCACGTATTCGGAAGGCTTAATAAAGACAGAAAATCGGAAAAAAAAATTTTTACTCGACTTTTAAAAATGAAGGAAATCAACCCATAACTCCCGCTACGAGGGCTGCCCTGCCGATGCCCGGATGCTCGGAAAATTTTGTAACGTAATGTCACGAACAGTTGTCGGCTAAAGGAACAGCGTTGCCAAGTTCAGGTTCAAGCTCGCCAGGTTAGTATTTGACATATAACCGACCACTTCGTACACTCGATGCACCTGGGCGACTACAGCTACTACGAAAACA